>NW_028270180.1:9173599-9356099 GCF_037043375.1 Chiloscyllium plagiosum
GCCAGACATTTTGATCTATTTTTTTCACCAATTCACGTAATGGTACAGAATCTAAAAAACAGCACGCTGCCGAATGCTGACGTCTGTGACAATGCTGTGGCATTAAGAGGTTATCTTGTCCTAGTCTCTGTTTTTAAAAGGGAGGTTGTAAGGCAGTGGTGCCAAACGGTGCACCAAAACCATTAGAATAAACAACTTGGGTTATTTTAAAACATTGGAACAATAGCATCAGCCTGAATGGGTTGTGGCCAGCTCTCTCAGACCAGAATTTCTAATTTTGTTTTTAGGTTTAACTTTAAAGCAGTTGCTGTTGTGGGCTTGAAGAGGTAGAAGCTATTCTTACCACCTCACCGATTACAGCCAAAAGCTGGGGATTCTCTTCCTCAGCTGCTAGATTGCATGGGAGACTAAATCTGTTTTCTGTATTTGCCAAAGAGTATGCTGATGGGATGTTACTATATTGTAACCATTAATTAATAAAGCAATTGTATCAACTATTCTGTTAAGTTTCCAATAGTTACGCTACTCTAAATTCCTCTTTCTTTGGTTGTATTTTATCAATAGTGTTCAAACAAATTGTGTTTTGCTTAATATGGATTAGGAGAAAGTGAGGTCTGCAGATGCTGGAGATCAGAGCTGAAAATGTGTTGCTGGAAAAGCGCAGCAGGTCAGGCAGCATCCAGCGAACAGGAGAATCAACGTTTCGGGCATAAGCCCTTCTTCAGGAATGAGGAAAGTGTGTCCAGCAGGCTAAGATCTTCTGTGCAGAGGAGATGACCGGGGGGGTGCAGTGAGAGAGGGACTCACTGAAATCTTTGTAGAGGGAGGAAGAGAGCTTCTTCAAGGAAGTGAGTCCCTCTCTCACTGCACCCCCCCGGTCATCTCCTCTGCACAGAAGATCTTAGCCTGCTGGACACACTTTCCTCATTCCTGAAGAAGGGCTTATGCCCGAAACGTCGATTCTCCTGTTCCCTGGATGCTGCCTGACCTGCTGCGCTTTTCCAGCAACACATTTTCAGCGTTAATATGGAGTAGTTTGACCAGTCACACTGCATCTGGAACACGGCACTTTACATTTCACTTTAAACTAAGAAAAAGTTAGGGGCTAGGCTACCTTCTTAAAATAGTTTGAGAGGCCTGGTCTGGTCCATTACAGGTTACTCAGAAACAGGAACAGGAGTAGGCCATTCACCTCCTCAAGCCTGTTCTGCTATTCAATAAGATCACAGCTGATCTGTAGCTTAACTCCACACATCTGTCATTGGCTCAAATTCCTTTGCTTCACAAAAATTATCTAAGATTTAAAATTAACAATTGATCCAGCACGCACTGCCATTTGCAGGGGAGTCCTGCCAGTGTAATTTGGGAGGGTTTAAATTTGTATGGCATGGCAGGGGAGCCAGAGTGGTGGGTCAGCATATGCAATGATTGAGAAATGAGTCTAATAGGAAGGATAGGCAGGACCAGGCTAATGAACACAGGTGCATTTAGTATTCATGAATGATAATGAAAATGTGTATTTAACTTAATGCAAAGAGTATAACACATGAACTTAAGGCCTGGGTTACTACATGGAATTACAATGTTGCAGCCATTGCAGAAACTTGGCTGAGAAAAAGGCCGGACTGGCAGCTCAATGTTCCAGGGTTTAGATATTTCAGGCAAGATGGGTGGGCAGGGGGGAAAATGTCTGCGTGTGCATGCACGCGCGTGAATGCGTGTGGAGAGTCTCCCCAATGTAGAGGAGACCACTATGAGTGGGTGTGGGGGGAGCGGGGGTGGAGGAGTTGCATCACTGATTAAGATGATTGGCACGGTTCTACTCAGAGAGGACATCTTGGCGGTGCCCATTCAGCGAGACCATATGGGTAGAACTGAGAAACAAGAAAGGAGTAATCATTATGATGGGGCTATAGCGTTGGTCTCTCAATAGCCAGCAGGAGACAGAGGAACAGATATGTCAGCTGATCATGGAAAGTATACCAGAGACTGACAGTTATGATTAGTGACTTGACTGCCAGATCTACAGACTTCAGGACATTCCACACTTTATTTTTTTTTATCTTCAAGAATAACTAATCTTAGCTAGAAAGTGCTTTTTTTAAAAAAAGAAAATGAACCTGTGAAGAGAGAAATCCATTTTATCTCTTTAATCTGAAGGATGTGCGTGTGAGGCTATTTATTTAATTCAGGATTGCCAGCATTTATTGCCTAACCTTAACTGCCTAGCAGAATGTGTAGTAATGAGCCCACCTTCTTGATTTGCTGCTATCCTTGGGAAAGAGAGGTAAACATTTATATATTCATCTCACAAAGTAACCTGAACCCTAACCAATGCTTCATCTTCACTGGGCAAATTTGCTTTTTCTTTCCCATAACTAATCAATAATTTTGTGTCTACTAAAGAAACCTAGTCAATGCATCTTTTTAATATAGGTCTAATATGGAGCAAGCATACCACTGGTTGAATCGGGATTTGGGTAAAATATTGTTAAGTTTATGCTGTGGTCTGGGGGACACCGGGATGCAGGAATGACAACTCACTCTTCCCATCTCAGTTGCAACACTAGTCCAAACATACATTATGGCAGAGATATCAAACTCCCAATGAAGCATAATCCAGAAGTTTTCAAGTCATACCTTAGTGTTAGTTAAGCTGTTAATGCCATTTTTCACGACGTGAATGTGTTCCTGGATCTCATTGACATGGCTTTTGTCTTCAGTGATGGCATTTAACGACTGCTGACTTTGCCTCATCTTGGATAACATGTCTGCAATGTTGACACTGGAAAGCAAAATGCAACAGAGTTAAGATGGAGAGGAGAGATGTCAGTTAGCTGGACAGCTGGTTTGCAATGTGGGGTGATACTGACAGCACAGCCTTAATTCTTGCACTGTCTGAGGTTATCATGAAGATCCCACCTTCTCAAACTCGTCTCTCACCTGAGGTGTGGCAACCCTCAGGTAAACTCAACACCAGTTGTGTCTTGCTAATGAGAGAGCAATCCTTTGGGATAATAGTGGGGTTAAGATGGAATCCAAAGTTTACAATTACACTCACCAAAAGTTAGGAATCATGCTAGATATTGAGTTACAAAAGGTTCTGAAGAAGGATTCAGCAAATCTTAAAGCTGCTCTACCATTGAAATGTATTTTTGCAAATTAAAGTGACAAATGCCTTGAATGCAAACACTCTGATGGTCAATGAATAAACATTGTGTCAAACTGAGTTTTGCAATATTTGATTCACACACAGGAATTTCAAGGAATTATACTGTATATACACAAAGATCCAAACTCTCTATTTACCACCCAGTCATTGCCAAAGCCATACTCTCCTTGCTGCAAGCCTAATCAATAACAGAATGACAGCATAACACACACATGCTGACCATAATCCCAAACTAAGCTAATCCCACCTGCCTGCGCTTGGCCCATATTCCTCCAAACATGTCTAATTCATGTACTTATCTAAAAGCCTTTTAAATGTTGTAATTACACCCGCATCCACCACAAACCATGCTCTATGGGGAAAGAAAATTGCCCCTCAAGCCTTTTTAAAATCTTTGTCTCCTCACCTTAAAAATATGCCCAGAGTCTTGAAATCCCCCACCCTAGGAAAAAGACAGCTGCCATTCACCTTGTCTGTACCCCTCATTATTTTAGAAAGGTCTATAGGGTCACCCCTCAACCTCCTACACTCCAGGAAAAAAAGTACCAGCCTCTCCTTATAACTCGAACCTTCCATTCCCGGCATCCTCCTGGTAAACGTTGTCTGAACCCTCAAGCTTAATGATACCCTTCCCATAACAGGGCAACCAGAACTGGATGCAATATTCCAGAAGAGGCCTCACCAATGTCTAGTATAACCTCAACATAACATCCCAACTCCCATACTCAAAGGTCCTTGCAATGAAGATAAACATGCTTAATGCCTCCTTAATCATCCTAACTATATGCGATGCAAACTTTCAACAATTATGTACCTGAACCCTAGGTCTCTCTGTTCTACAACACTACCCAAGGCCCTACTTTTAACTATAAGCTCTGCCCTTGTTTGTTTTACCAAAATCCAGTACCTCACATTTATCCAAATTAAACTCCAATTAAACTGCAAAAGAATGCAGCTTGTAGGGAACTTAAGATATTGGAGAAGACTGTTGGAGATCAGAGAAAGTTCTCCACACAGCAGAGGGAGACACTCAAGTATAAATGGTCAAACATAGGAAAGCTCAGCATGTGGCTTCAGGTGGAACATGCGTTTACAAAATACACCAGCAAAAGCCAGCAGGGGCCTCATGGATGTATCTAAATCTTCCCCTTGAAACAAAGTGAGAAAATTAGACGTAGATTTCGAAGCCAGCCCTGGGTGCATCGGTTAGCTCAGGTGGTGGGACACCTGGATTGTGATACCAACAGTGTGCCAGTGTGGGTGCAACGTCAGCTCACACATATTCTATTCAAAAGGCTTGCAGGTGAATTTGCATCATGCAAGAGACGGTGTGTTGTGTTGTGATACTATCCCATTTGAAACCTTTGACGTTTTACCTCGTCCTCTGTAGCAGGCAACACACACACCTACAGTAGCAGGTGTGCACAGTTCTGGTCACCTTGCCGTAGAATATTATGAAATTGGAAAGGGTACAGAAAAGATTTACAAGGATGTTACTGGAAATGGAGGATTTAAGCTATAGGGAGAGGCTGGATAGATTGGAACTTTTTCCACTGGATTGTAGGTGGTTGAGGTTTATAGAAGTTTAGAAAATCATGAGGGGCATAGATAAGGTGAATAGCATATGTCTTTTCCTAAGGATAGGGCAGTTCAAAACTACAGGTCTTAGGTTTAAGATAAAGAGGGTTTAAGATTTAAAAGGATCCTGAGGGCCAACATTTTCACACAGAGTAGTTCACGTGTGGAATGAACTTCCAGAGGAAGTGGTGGATGTGGGCACAGTTACAACATTTCAAAGACATTTGGACAGGTACATGAATCAGAAAGGGTCAGAGGGAAATGGGCCAAATGCTGACAAAATGGGACTAGTTTAATTTAGGAAACCTGGTCAGCATGGGCGAGTTGGACCAAAGGGTTTGTTTTTGTACGACATGACTCGCTCGGACCCTCGAGCCTCCTGCCGTTCAACAGACTGCAGTTCGGAGTGTGGCCCAAGCTCCGCTTTCCTTCCAATCACCCATAATCCTCAACTCTCCTGTCAATTAAAAGTCTGAACAACTCAGCTTTGAATATATTCAAAGACCCCGCCTCCGCTGCTTTCAAACACTAACACTCCTCTGGGAGGAGAAATTCCTCCTCGTTTCCGAATGGAACTGGAGACCCTACATTTTTAAAACTGCGTCCCCTACCTCTAGCTAACTCGTAATTGTTCACGACTTTGAACAAAAGACACTTAAGAATCATATGTCCTGGTAACTATCACCTATGGTTACAATCTGGGATCTTCCCAATAAAAGTTCCACTATCTACAGAAAACTAAAGGCTATGCACTGTGTGGACTAATAGGTCACTCCAGTCAGATGATTCACTCCCAGCATTATCACTTGGCTTCCTGCTCAAAATCAGCCTCTGGTTAGGGGAAAAAAAAAATCAGCAGATGGCATTTGTTATGCAGCTGTACAGATCGTTGTAGTGTCAGCCACTGAAGCAGTGTCGAACACTGTATCCAAATATAGTTTACATGAGGAGGCACGGTGGGATTATCATATTAAAATATGAAATTGCAATTCAATTCTAATTACACTTACAATCTAATCATAAGTTGGGAAAAGCACTGCGAAGCTCTCTCAAAAGAGATTTTCTGGCTATTCTGAATCAGAAACAGACGATGCCAGAAAACACTCAGCGGGTCAGACAGTGTCGGGAGAATGCAAAGGCTAAAGTTCACATTTTGGGTCAATGAACTTCCCAGGGTTCAGATGCTCATAGATTTGGAGTGTTTCCAACAATTTTCATTTCAGAAGGTGGTTCTGTGTACGGCTTGTGTGATTTATTCTAGTCAGTTGAGCCTGGGAGGAGTCTGTAAGAGCAAATTCTCGACAAAAGAGGGGACATGTTTTCATTGAGTTTCTCAGAAAACTTGCACATTCGGTGGAGGAGGAGGAAAATCGAAACCATTAACTCAGCGAGTGGAGCAGGCAGAGCAAAATCCCAGAGGGCAGTGAACCTGACCTACATGCCTATGGTAAATTCAATACTTACTACTCAACCAATACACAACAGGAGAGATCATTCCAGTCTTGTCCTGCAAAGACTCAGACATTTTTAGTTCTCAATGAAATAAACGACTTCCCTGCTTTTGTTTATTCTTCAAAGGGATGTTGGCATCACTGGTTTCACTGGCATTTGTTGCCCATCCATCACTGCCCTTGAATTGAGTAGCATGCTTGGCCGTTTCAGAGGGCAGTTAAGGATTAGCCACATTGATGAGAGTATGGATTCATAAGGTGGGCCAGGCTGGGTAAAAAGGGCATGTTTCCTTCTCTTAAGACATTATAGCCATTAATGACAGTGGTCATGGCCACCATTATTGAGGCTAGCTTTCAATTTCAGATTTTATCAATCATATTTAAATTCCAGTGCCAGGGACCCAGGTTCGATTCCTGTCTCATCTATGACAAGTCTACCATACACATTTGTTAAAACAGACCCACAGAGTGGAAATGTAACCAGAACACTGCCCGGTTATCTAGTTACCCTCATCAAAAACACACCGTTGTATGGCCAAGAGCTGAAACACCCTCAACCCCCACATCGTACAAACACTGAAGAATAATTACCGGGTGTAAAACATTTCTCGTACATGAAGTTCAGAGAGGTTGAGCCAAATAAGCTCTTCCCTTTTGAATTTGAATCTATTGTACATTTGGCTTGTGCAGATATATTCCTTCATATCTACAGAGGTCCATTTAATCATAATCATTGATTGGACTGGACTGGACTGAGTAGATTGTACAGGAGTCACGATAAAGGGATGTGGGGTCATTCCTTGGGCACACCCAATTTGATTCTGAAAAAGAATACTAAAAAGGTCTAATTGGCCAAAAAAAACAATTGATAGACGAATAGAACTTTGCAGCAAGTGAGGACATGGAGCTGAGCTGTGTATAGCCCTTTGGCCTTAAGATTAGCCGGGACCTAAAACTTAGCTAATGAAACATGGTCAACACATTGAATGTCCCAACCTCTTGGGTTGGATTAGATGAAGAGTTATCACTGGTTCCTAGTTACGTTCTGGATATTCTTGCCAAAAGTGGAGATGTGTCCAGCTATCTGATGGAAGGATTGGGTTCAATTCTCTCCAGTCCAGCAGCCTGTCAACACACAGGTCAGTCCCTGGATCGAGTACCAGGGAACGCCCAGCAGTTAAAGAAACATGATCCCATGAATAATCAACCATCCCACACCTCTCGGCATGGAAAAGCACAATGGTCAAAAGTAACAGAACATTGCAAAAAAGCTCAGGACCCAATAGCTCATTTCATTTCCCTTTCACCAAACTACAAATATATTTAGCAAGATTGGGCAACATTTGAGAATATTTCCTGAGCATTGTTTCCCCAGGAGAAATATTGGAGTAAATCCCAGGTAACGGGATTGCTCAATGTCTCCGAATTAAATATTTCCCCCAGATAAACTAAAGCAACCTTCCTGTCAAAGGACTTCAATCACAATCCATTTGAAGAGCACTGATCTTTTGCTGTCAGAAACTGAAATGAATAATGTACAGCTTTTGCTCCCAGCCCATTGATTCCTTGACTGGCAGAGACAGATTTCTAAAAGCAAACATTAACAGTATCCAGGTTGCATGCTGACAGAATCAGCAGGTCATTCTCCCCATCGAGTCCACACTGACCACCCCACTTTGGTAAGATGTTTCCATTGGTAGCAGAGACTAGGACCTGAGGGCACAGCCTTACAGTAAAGGATAATCCTTTTAGAACGGCGATGAGGAGAAACTTCTTCAGCCAGAGGGTGGTGAATCCATGGAATTCACGGAAAGCTGTGGAGGCCAAGTCATTGAGTATATTTAAGACGGAGATAGGTAGGTTCTTGAGTAACTTATCAAATTATGATTGAATGCAGCAGCAGATTCACTGAGTTGAATGGCCTTTTCCCATGGCCAACCCACCTAAGCTGCACATCTTTGGACTGTGGGAGGAAATCAGAGCACCTGAAGAAACCCATACGGACAGGGGGAGAATGTACAAACTCCACACAGACATTCAATCAAGGGCTGGAACTGAACCTGGGTCCTTTGCACTGTGAGGCAGCAGTGTTAACCACTGAGCCATCATGCTGCACTATTACTGAGTGTGTTACACTACTGGAAAGAACAAAACTCTGAAGACAGAGCAAGAGCGAGAGAGAGCAAGAGAGATTATGGGTTGGTCAATACCTAGTGTCGTTGTTGAAGTCATAGAGTAATAGAGATGTACAGCACAGAAACAGACCCTTTGGTCCAACTCGTCCATCCTGACCTAATCTAGTCCCATTTGCCAGCATTTGGCCCATATTCCTCCAAACCCTTCCTATCCATGTACCCATCCAGATGCCTTTTAAATGTTGCAATTGTACCAGCCTCCCCCACTTCCTCATGCAGCTCATTCCATACAGTGCAATAGGGCTGTTCAAAGGGATTAGAGAAGGAAACCTCTGGGGATGGAATCAAACCAGGTGTCCGGTGCTCTAAGGCAGCAGCACTAACCACTACCAGTCACCATAGGAGGAAAAATAACAAATCTTAAACAGATTAATCTCAGGAAGGGAACATATTGGTTTCCCCACCCTCCTGTGCATTAGGCATTTAAAAGGCATTGCATCTGTCCAAGTTTTTGGACAGCGATGACCTTTCACTTTGATTCAATTCATCTGTCCAGACAAACCCAGGAGCATCCCGCCAACGCTCAGCATCTGTCTTGTAAATTATTCCAAAGCTTTTTCCTCTGCTGTTCCATCTGATGGACAATCCGTACAATGCTCGCTGTTCCTTGTGAAGAATTCTGTGGCATCTGTCAGAAAAGTGCTTTCCATCGGCTTGAAATTCACTCCTTTCCAAGTTTACCATCACAAATTACACTGAAATAGTGTCTGCTCTTATTTCTCTCTGGCAGAACTCACTGAGTTCTCTCTCAATGATTTTCTCCCCAGGCAGAGGCCAGATTTCTCCTGCAGTCCCAGACAAGTCTTTCTGATGCAAGGGATTAACCCTGCAGTTCTCTGCAGTGACTGAGCTTAAGCATCACCCTCTCATCTCGATGATCAAAACTTCTCATTAAAGCTGAAGATGTATTGTCGCATTCCAGTCTCAAATAATTTATATGGGTGGCAACAACGTGCCAGCATACTTTTAACATGCCTCCTCAGCACCAGTACCAAAAGGTATTAGTAAAACATAAAAGTTAAAAGATATTGTGAAACATGACTCCCTTCTTACTAGTTATTGTCAGACATGTTATGACACACGTGGAGTAGGTGGGATTTTGAACTTGGGTCTCCTGGCTTAATGGAAGGGACACTACCACTATGCCACAAGAGTCCTGCTCCTTTCCAATCTCCATCACCATTTGGGTAATTAGTTTCAGATCTTAATCGTAAAAAATTACCCTTTGGGAACTTTGACCCTAAATCCTGTAGGCCTACCGATGCATTTTTAATATCAACGCTACAGTAAAAGGAAACACAAGGACATTAGAACGTTTGCTTGAAAACCACTCGCTTTGAAGAATCTGAACCAGAGAATGTGATGGGAAATGGAGGGTTAGGATCGTACCTGCTGATTTATATTTTATGAAGACGGAATCATACGTAAAATCAAGTTCGTGGGCCTGAGTGACCGGCATCAGTTCCCTCATCCAACACCAATCCAGTTGAACAACTTTCTACCTTTACATCGACAATTATTTTGCCTTCTCACATTGCATCTCAGCGACTGCACGTCCTGTTGGATTCCACCAGTCAATGGCCACTGGAATTAGATCAAACAATCTGGGCCATGCTCGATGTGTAAAATGGCCAATTCATTTGCTTCGGAAACCATGCTAGTCTCGCTGTGAAAGGTAACTCATTGGATTTGGAGCACTTTCAGATCCTTCGGAGACCAAATGAGATAGGACATACATTTGTGGAGTAGAGGGAGTTATCTTAAAACTACAGCAAAGCCAATCGGGGTGACGTCACAGAGCGCGCCTCCATAAAAAGACTAATGAAAATGTGAAATGGCATCCCTCTCCCAATGTTGCATCTCAGCCATGTGTCCAAGATGGCAGTGGAGTAGGACACTTCAGATGGAGCTTATCCGCTCGGTCTGTTTGGTTTCCTTCCTCTACTTTTTTTGTTCTCATCTATTTTCTTTCCTGCTCTCTTCTGTCTGTCACGGACTGCCAGCCTCAGACTTAGCACAGACCTGGTTGGACAGCCTCAGCGTGGACTTCCGGCCTCAAGGTAATTCATCAAAGTGTGGTCCCACTGTCGCTAATCACTTAAGACTGTAATATTTGAACTTTCTTTGTTTTAAGTAGAAAATAAAGATGGTGTCATTGTACTTTAATCACTGCAACGTTTAACCTTTAAATTTTGTTATTTCTTTTTGATTCCATACTTAGGTAGTTGTACTTAAGATGGTGCCTTTTGTGGCAGCATTATACAATTTTTACTGCACTCCTGTACTTTTGTACTTGAGTTCATGTGAAAATAAAAAAAATCAAAACAAGATGTCCCCTTGTAAATAGAGATCATGCATCCTGGCAAATATAAAATTGAAGGCACTGTGCACAATGCCCTACTCAGGTCTCATGAACAGTTGCTCAGACTGGAGGCCAGATGAAAGTTTCAAACCTGAGATGGATAAACATTTGGCAAACACACCAAGGAATAAGGCTATTGTGGCACAGTGGTAGTGCAGCACCTCAGCCTACTGCAGAGGTGCGTATTAATGAGAATGAGGTCAATGAGAAAATAGCCAAACATAGCAAGTGAAACAATGCAGTTCGCTGGGGTTATGATACAGATTAGACACAGCCTAACTGAATGAGAGAGCAGGTTTGAGTGGGGCTGAATGGCCTGCACCAGTTCCCCAACCCTAACCCAACAACAATCTGGTTAAATGATCGCCCTCCTTAACTGCTACAACTATTTTGCCATCTCACGGTGCATCTCAGAGACTGCACATTACATTGGCTTCCTCCAGTCAATGGCACTGGAATCGGGGAAAACAAACTCAGGAGTTAAAATGCTTTCCCAGGAAATGAATCTGCTTGAAGGAGACAATGGTTGACAGCAGTATGTTTTCCACTCAATTGGACACACAGGGGCTGGAAGGCACAGAGCATCAATGACGACATTGTAACAGAGGAAACCAGCTCCACATATCACAGCTTTTGCTCTTGGCTTGATATTATCTTGGGCAATGTGCTGTCAAGGACAGGAGACTGCAAGCTAACATTCAACTGATTCTGCAACTAACTAAGGAGGTCAGATTAACAAATGAATAAACAGTAAGCTCTAGATATTTATGTAACTGTAAACAGTGTTCTGAACTGAGGGCCAGATAAGTTCTGAACATGATTCGCAGCAATGAAAGAACATTTGATTAGTAATCTAAATGGACAACTTCATCAGCCAGTCGAGTGCAGTTGAGAAAACAGTTCTGTCCAAAACCTTACAACCTAACTCCACCGAATGCTTACATTCTGATATTCAGGAAGGGTAGAACTGGGCTTGCTTTGTCTCAAGGGATGTGGGCAAGGTTAGAATTTGTTGACCATTCCTTAATTACCCTTGGCTTACTTGGCCACTTCAAGAATGAACCACATCGCTGTTTGTCTGGAACTACATGCAGGCCAGACCAAGTGAGGATGGCAGATGTCCCTAAAGGCTATTACCGAATCAGTTGGGCTTTTACAATGACATTATCACGGACCGCCATTACTACAACTGATTTTATTAACTGAACTTAACTTGCACTTAGAATACTGTATACAATTCTGGTTGCCGGTGGGGTGGGGGGGGGGGGGGGGGGGGGGGGGGAGGCGTGGTAAGTGGTGAGTGGTGATGAACTGCTTTTGTGAACAGCCCAGTTTAGTTACTCGAACAACTCCTTTTGTACACCTTTTATTCAGTGATGTGACTTGCAGGGACATTTGAGGGGACAATTAAGAGGCAACCTCATTGTTATTTGTCTGTAGTTACATATGAGCCAGACTGGGGAAGGATGGCAGATTTCCATCCTTAAAATATATTGGTGACCCAGATGGGTTTTTAATGACAATCTGGTTCTGTTATGCTCACTATATTTGAGACTCATTTATGAGTTGAATTTACCTTCCCACAGCTATCGTGGTGTGATCTGAACGTGTGACTTTGCAGCATTAGTCCAGATCCCCAGGTCACCAGCTCTGTAACACTGCTGCCAGAGAAAGTGATAAGATGTTGGTTATGATTACAGCATTAAAAAGACATTTGGATGGGTACACGAATAGGCAAGGTTTAGAGGGATATGGGCCAAATGCAGGGAAGTAGGACCAGTTCAGTTTAGGAAACCCGGTCGGCATAGGTGAGTTGGACTGAAGGGTCTGTTTCCAGGCTGTATGAGTTTATGGCCAGCTGTTATGACAAGATTTGAACTCATGTCCCCACAGCATTGGTCCTCTGGTTCCCATGGTGAAGAGGCATAGGCAGTGAGAGAATTGCGGCAATGTTACATGAGAAAAATAACAGCAGCGAATTGTGCTCAGATCCCTTCCTTCCTTCACACAGGGAAAAGGCTTGCAGAAATTTACATTCTTAGGTTGTATCCTAGCACCAGATAATAACACATCAAGGAGGAAACAATAGCTAACCATCAAAGCTGCTTGTGCCACAGATGATGGAGAGAGCTTTCACTTCAATATTTCTCAGACAGGTTTCAATTTGCTGGAGATGGGGGAGGTGGCAGAGGGATGTTTTCACAAAATATTATTTCCCAAATTTACCCAGGGTGGTTTTCCTCTGATCTCTTGATGTTCTGGACTCAATGGAACAAGGAAGGAATGCTTAATCAAGAGGTTGAAGCCATACTGAGTGTAGACAGGCTCAATGCGTCATCAACTTAATACACATGGATTCCTGAAGAAGGGCTTATGCCCGAAACGTCGATTCTCCTGTTCCTTGGATGTTGCCTGACCTGCTGCGCTTTTCCAGCAACACATTTTCAGCACACATGGATATTGTCAATCTTGTCCGATTCACACTCAAGGTAATGTTGCAAATCAACTCTACATGAATATGCTGCTTTTGTAAATATTTCCTTTCCCCTGACATTGTAACAGGACTCTGTGCACCTGACGTCAGTCCTCTAATGCATCCAGATGCATCGCAAGTTGGTTCAGTACCTACTCTGCCCAGGACTGTCAAAACTACAGAGTTGTGAACACAGCCCAATCCATCACATAAACCAACCTTGCACACATTGACTCCATCTATATTTCTCACTGCCTCGGGAAGGCAGCCAACAACAACACCCCAGTTATAATCTCTTCCAACCTCTTCCGTCAGGCAGAAAAAACAAAAAGCTTAAACATAGATTCAAGAACAGCTTCTTCCCCACTGTCATTAGACTTTTGAATAGACCTCACAAATTTAAAATTTAATGTGGATCTTGCTCTTTGCGCACCTTCTCTGTAGCTGTAACATTGTATTCCTCGTTCTATTCTATTACCCTAATGCACTTTGTATGGTATGATCTGTAGCGCACGCAAAACAAAACAAAACTATTCACTGTGCCTAGGTACACATGGCAATAATAAATCAAATAATTATCAGGCAAATTGAAGACGGAGCATCTCAAAGTGTAGACAAAATTCCATGCAAGGACTGCCATAAACACTATGTAGGACAAACAGGAAGAAAGTTAGCCACCAGGATACACGAACATCAGCTAGCGACAAAAAGACACGACCCTCTCTCCCTCGTAGCCCTACACACGGAGGAAAAAAACACCATTTCGACTGGGACAACACATCTATCCTGGGACAGGCTAAGCAAAGACAAGCCAGAGAATTCCTAGAGACCTGGCACTCCAACCACAACGCCAAAAACAAACACATAGTTCTAGATACCGAACAGGAAATGACATCACCACAAACCCCAGGAAGCCCATCTAGGACAAACATATAAATAGAAAGCAGGAGACAACAGCTTCGCGTCACTTGGAGGTCGCCACTGATGATGTTACCTAGCCAGGTAATGAAACGTCTGGATATCAAACCTACAGCTCAGCAAGCAAACCTACACCATAAACCTCATGATGTTATAAACCTATATAATGTCACCCTCAGCCTCCGACGCTCAGGAAACATAGCCCCAGCCTATTCAGCCCCTCCCTATAACTCAAATCCTCCAATCCCGGCAACATTCTTGTAAAACTTCAAACAACTCAAAGCTGGTGAGTCATAACACAAATTTAGCACGCTCAATGTTAATATTTTTAACCTCTCACGGGTGTGTCTGAGAAACTAAAACAAAAAAGTTTCCATTTCCTGACACCTTCGGAAAACATTTAAAGAGACTTTCATTCAGAGCACATTACTGTCTTCAGAGGAAAAGTAAAAAACTTAATTAATTCTCATTGCAAATTAATTAAATCTTTGTAAAACACACTTAAATGGAGAGATTCTTCAGTTTAGAACAAGCAAACTTTTTTGCCCCCTTTCACAAATGTATCCTTGTACTGCATTTGGGCCCAATTCAATATGATAAAAAGACAATTTGCCTTCATACTAAGATTTGGAAACTGGGAATATTTGATGGTTTAACAAAAATGTACCCATCATGATTTTGGGGGCAAGACTGGAATTTTCTAAAGCTCGCTGGCTTCACTGCTACCCAGGCCGTTCAAATTACAAAACATACTGCCCTCATCAATTCGCCTTTTCCAATTCGATTAGTCTCCACAAAACGACACGGAGACCTCAATCTTGCTTTTAAAACTATCCCATGGATTCCCTCCATCTTGAGTTGCTGATTTCCATCATCCAAATATCAGCGCCAACTTGTTCAACTCTCTAACTCTAACTGAATGTTTAATATTTCCCCATCAGTTATATGACACTTTGATCTTTTGCCATAAATTCTGAGTCCTATGATCCTGCCCCACTAGCTACCTGACAAAGGAACAGCACTCTGAAAACTTGTACTTCTAAATGAACCTGTTGGACTATAACCTGGCGTTTGGTGATTTTTAAACTTTGTTCTCTGAATGTGGCCACTCTTAGTCGGGGGCAAGAATATAAGACACAATCCAAGGTCTCCTCAAGACTCTTTGATTCCCTATTGCTTCAGTCTCCCTTTTTTTCCCCCTCACTGTCTCCCTCATGTCTTTAGTGTAATATTAGAGTAATATTTCCCATGCCCAGGTTTTAGGTGTGTTCCGGGAATATCAGAAATGAATTTCAAATACTTTTCAACATGAAAAACCGGGAGCCACATGGTTAACCGAGGGAGTGAATCCTTTGCCAATGAGAACAAATCTGTCATCGTTCCAGAATCAGCTTGCTGTTGTTTAATTTTTGAACTGGGATTCAGCCTGTGGGTGGATTAGTAATGGATTTGTTCTGAACATGGGCAGAAACAATTATTCTGTAACAGGGGACAATGCAGCTCATCTTGGAGTATGCAACACGCCTTAACCTACCACAGCTTAGTCTGGAGTGCAGAACAACAACAGGCTGTTACTTGGCAGACACTGGCAGCGACAGCAGAAATAGTAGCAGCAGAATCCTCAACTTTAACCACCCACCCTTAAATTTGGCAAGTCAGGCAAACCAATTTCCATTAGCACTGCCGTTACCTTTAGACTGCTCTGCATGTATTAAACACACTGGCTATTTCCAACTGGTCTCTGGTAAGTAGTTTGTAACTTATTAAGAAATCAAATCACGACAGCCATTGTGGGGAGAGATGATCATGTCAGCCGGTAATTGACTGGCTTAGGGTAAATAAAGCTTTAGGATCACAGGTTCAAATCCCACTGCAGCACTGAGCAGAATTTAGTTTCAATGAATAAATCTGAATTGAAAGCCAGTTCTGGCATAAAATGCTCATGAAATTATCAATTGCTGCAAAAGCCCTGCATTTATTATCTCATCCCTTAGTGCCCCTGAACTCAGTGGTTTGCTCAGCCTACTGTTTTTGTTTTTAATTCATTCACAGGAGACAGGTGTCGCTGGCTAGGCCTGCATTTATTGCCCATCCCTAATTGCCCAGAGGGCAGTTAAAAGCCAACCAATTTGCTGTGGGTCTGGAGTCACATGTAGGATAGACCAGGTAAGGATGGCAGATTTTAATCCCTAAAAGAAGGTTAGTGAACTGTGTTGATTGCTAGAACAATTGATGACTGCAGCTTTACTTTTCAGCAATTTTTTTGTTTCAAGTCAACAGCACGCCTCTGTGGCCAGCACACCCTGAAGTGCCGCTGGATATTCTGGTGTAGAGGTAAGGACGCTACCCATGTATCACAACCCCAGCCTTTATTCCAGATGTGCAAACAGAATTTACATACTGCCAACTGCCATATTGGGATTCGAACCAGTGACACCCGAGTGCTAACCTGCACCTCTGGTTTACTAGCCCTGTGACACCACTGCTACACCACCATCTCCTCCAGATGGAGTCAGATCGTCTTGTGAACACTTCTATAAATTGTATGGGGATTAAGGGGAGGTGATGTCAGAGTGACATTATTGCTACACTATTGAACTAGATAATGTTCTGGGGACCCGGGTTTGAATCTCACCATGTCAGATAGTGGAATTTGAATTCATTAATAATCTAGAAATAAGAGTTTAATGATAACCATGTAACCGTTGTCAATTGTCAGGAAAAACCCATCTGGTTCACTCATGCCCTTTAGGGAGGGAAGCGGTCATCCTCACTTGGTTTGTCCTACATGTGACTCCAAATCCACAACAATGTGGGTGACTCTTAACTGCCTTCTGGGTAATTAGGGATGGGCCATAAATGCTGTTCCAGCCAGTGACACCCACATCCCATTCTCATGAATAAATCAAAAATTAGTAACAGAACTTTTTGATGATATAAGCAACCCAACACACACACCGTGCTTCCCACACAGAGACTGACCTACCCAGCATTAGTTGGGGACTGCAATTAACAAAGGTAGCGTTTAGAACACCTCTGATCCTGGGAACACTTTCTTTTGCTCCACCTCCATTATATCAATCCTGTTTAGGGTTGCCGCTCAATGTAATTGGGTAAAGTTAGTTCACAAAACCATTACGCAGTGCAGGAGGTGGCCATTCAGCCCATCATGCCTGCACTGGTTCTATCATCTAGTGCCAGTCGCCTGTCTTTAGCCCATAATCCTGCACAACATTTCTATCCAAGCAATCATCCAATGTCCCCCCGCGCTCACAGCTGTTCAGCTAATACAGACAGAAAAGAGTCACTGTAAATCCGCTTCATCCAAATCGTAAATATTGTTCCTAATGTCTGCACTCATTTTAAAGTAGCAAACATGTTTTTGAAATAAAATCAAAAAGGAAGACAGCAAAGACAGCTGGGAGTTGTAACGGTTGAGGTTTAAACTCCAACAGCCAACAGATTTCAACCTTTAAACGCGGAAACTGAAGAAAGAGACATGAAAAACTAAATACTTCCCGGAATTAAAACAAAACCTACTTTAGTTCCAAGCCCATTCATTACTACAGTTAAGGATCAACTCAATCATTATGAGTCGACCTCTTGAGCTTGTTTCAGGATCCCACTGCCGAAAGGTTACAGTTGTCTTGTAATCCAATCAAGTCAGTCTTGCATTGGTTCCCACCTCCCCCAGCAACTCATTTCCTGCTGAGGTCAATATCTGCCCAAGTACTTGCTTGTCCAGATTATTTTTTCCTTTGTTCCAGAGAACACCAACCACTAATTCAAGACAGCTGTGATTCTCAGGCATCAACAAAAGGTAAGGGGTGTGTGTATGTGTGTTGATATTTCTAATAAGTCTGCTTGGTCAGTTAATCACCAGTGTATTTCCTTTCAACAAACACTTACAGTGCAGGTAGGACTCGAACTGGGACCTTCTGGCTCAGAGGTAAGGACATTGCCACTACACCACAAGATCCCAAGATGAGGAATAGGTTTCTTTTATGTTTGTCCTTCCAAAAGTATTTGAATGAGGATGACTTCCATCTTTCCAACTATATCTGGATTTCATCCAAATCTTATAGATTAGATTACTTACAGTGTGGAAACAGGCCCTTTCGGCCCAACAAGTCCACACCGACCCGCCGAAGCGCAACCCACCCATACTCCTACATCTACCCCTTACCTAATACTACGGGCAATTTAGCATGGCCAATTCACCTGACCTGCACATCTTTGGACTGTTGGAGGAAACCGGAGCACCCGGAGGAAACCCACGCAGACACGGGGAGAACGTGCAAACTCCACACAGTCAGTCAGTCGCCTGAGGCGGGAATTGGACCCGGGTCTCTGGCGCTGTGAGGCAGCAGTGCTAACCACTGTGCCACCTTATGTTTTGCCACTACTCCATTGAAAGCCCCAAGTTCAGACATTAATAGTCCAAGACTTGAATCACTGTGCCTCCTGCCTCGTATTTTCAAGCCAAACTGTTTGTACACCTGATCATCCCTTTTAAGATTCCTTTGCAGGAGGTGGTTGTCACTGGCAAGGCCAGGCATTTGTTGCCTGCTCCCAATTTCCCCTTGAACCGAGTGGCTTGATCACCTATTCCAGAGGGCAGTCAAGAGTCAACCACATTGCTATAGGTGTGGACTCATACATCAGTCAGAGCGAGTAAGAGTGGCAGATTCCCTCCCTGAAAGAACAGTGAGCCAGACGGGTTTTCACAAACAATTGACATTAGTTCCACGGTCACTGTCACAGAGACTGGTTATATTCTTGATTTATTAATTGAATTTAAATCCTATCAGTTGCCAGCAGGTGGGACTTAAATCCAGAGCATGAGCCTGGGTCCCTAGAATGCTAGCCCAATAGCATTACCATTCCTCTATCACCTCCCCCAATCACCGACTGAACAGGAACAGCAATCAGATTGGAGGAAGAGGAAACATTTCAATTACAGAATGACTCAGCAAAGCCATTCAGTCTACCAATGGCTTTGAAAACTCTGTTGAAATGCTCCCAGTTTCCTACTCTTTCCCACATCCCTGAAAGTTTTCCCCCTTCCAATTACCTATCCAACTTCCTTTTGAACGTTACCATTGAATCTACTTCCTTTACTCTTTCAGGCATTGCATTCCCGATCTTCGAAATAAAAACAAATTCTCACCTTGGTCCCAGTCGGTTCGTAATTTACCTTGAATCTGAAGGAATACAGAACTTTCTGCCAATGGAAACAGTTTCCCCTCATCCTGCTCTGGTTTGGAGGCATGTGTTAATTAATTGCAAAAGTTAGAAGTAGAAAATCAGGAAGCATATAGCAAAGATGATGATAATTTAAAAATTACAAGGATGTTGCCAGGGTTGGAGGATTTGAGCTATAGGGAGAGGCTGAACAAGCTGGGGCTGTGTTCCCTGGAGTTTCGGAAGCTGAGGGGTAATCATTCAGAAGTTTATAAAATTAATGAGGGGCATGGATAGGGCCTTTTTCAGAGGGTGGGTGTAAGATTTAAGGTGAGAGGGGTAAGATTTAAAAGGGACCTAAGGGGCAATTGTTTCCACACAGAGGGTGGTACGTGTATGGAATGAGCTGCCAGAGGAAGTGGTGGAGGCTGGTACAATTACAACATTTAAAAGGCATCTGGATGGGTATGTGAATAGGAAGGGTTGAGAGAGATATGGGCCAAATGGGACTGGATTTAGGATATTTGGTCAGCGTGGACGAGTTGGATTGAATGGTCTGTTTCCGTGCTGTGCATCCCTATGATTAAGCAAATTCAAATTCGCAAAGAGAAAGTACAATGTGTAACACTTTCTATGTACTCTGTTTGAAGAGGTGGGAATATATCAAATGTCATATCCTCCAGTTTTGCTACAGATACTGACTAACTTGCTGTGGATTTTGAGTAGTTTGTAAAAAAGAAAAGGTGATTTGAATTTGTACAGTGCTTTTCATGACCACCAAACCTCTACACAGCCAACAATGTACTTGAAATGTAGTCACTGTTGCAGTTAGATTATGGCTTTATTTTTCAACAGATCTTTTAAAAAATTTAAATTCAGCCAAATAGAAGTTTACATTTTTCTCCTTTTGAAACTGCAAAACAAATGAGCTACAACAAATCAAAGAGGACAGGAGTTAAATTCATGATAAATACTATGGATTTAGCCAATGATAAATACCATATCCACTTAGACAATCACTTCCATGTAGAAAATTACAGGTCACAGAAATTAAGCCTGTGCTTGACTTGCCAGGAACCACCAAGACATTTTCTCAAATTACAAGGTGCACACAGCACAAGGACATTGCCAAAATAAATCTTTGCAGGGAAGAACCACAGGGAAGAAAGTGAGAGTGGTTTGTTCAATGGAGGGCTCACTGGAGCTATTAGACAAGAGACATATTTAAAAAAAAAACAAAAATATACAGAGGAACAGTGCGCAAGATACCCGAGGGTACACAAAACACTTCAATCTCCTCGAAAACACTGCTAAAGAGAGTAAGTTCTGGTATCAAACACATACTTTTATAGTCCTGGCATCTGGGACAACCAGATGAGAAAGCCGAAATAAAAGTTGCTTTTTAAAACATCAAATAAAATTTATTTAGCAATTGAGTGAATCGGATCCGTAGTAGTTGCCATGAGGTAGGCTAAGAGGTTTGAACAAGTTCTGATAAATGATCAACATGGAACTGTAAACACTACCAGAAATGCAGCAGCAATGACTAACACCAAATGTTACAGGCAAGCCAGAAAGGGCAGTTAAAAACTAGGCAAGATCAGGTTTGACAATAATTGCAGGTTCCTTGATGGTTCAACTGATAAAGACAGTGCGCATAGATGAACCATCAAGTTCTACGCCCAATTCCCCACAGATAAAGAGACTGTTGATCTCAAAACAGTAGGAAGGCCACAATGGGTTTCAGCAAGTCTGGCTCATCGAGGGGGGATGAAAACAAGCCAGAATTTCTAATGTGAGGTCAAACATAGGTATTAGCACACTTGGCTGCTCACTGTGTTTGGGGAGGGATGGCCAACTGGTAATATCACAAATTTACTAAACTAGAAACCCAGACTAATAGTCTGGTAAAATCCAAGTTCAATCAATAAAACTACTGGCTGAAAGCCAATTGCAGCAGTGGTGACCATAAAACTATTATAGATTGTCATAAAAACCCCGTAGAGAAAGGAGCCTGCTGTCCTTACCCAGTCTGGCCTACATGTGACTCCAGACCTGATAGCTATGTGGTTGACTTTAAACTCCCCTCTGAAATGGCCCAGCAAACCACTCAGTTCAAGGGCAATGAAAAACAGGCAACAAATCCTGACCTTGCCAGTGATGCCCACAATCCAAGAAAAAATATAAAGAAATCCTGACATGCCAAAATAATCAGAGAGAAAAAGGACTCGCGTTTATGCAACATTTACCCGACGGCTAATTAAGTATTTCTGAAGAGCAGTTGTTGCTATAATGTCGGAGACTAAGCTAATTCAGACACAGCAAGCTCCCAAAAAACAGAAAGGAGATAAATGATCAGATAATCTGCTTAAGAGCCATTGGTTAAAGGCATACCTGCCGACACAAATGGAGTTGGGGGGGGGCCTTGAGCTGTGCCTGGGGAGTTATGATTCAATGCTTTCAGCAGGAAAGGGACAAAAATATCTGCATATTTTAATTAGAATCCAAACACTTTACCTTACTAAATTTACATCCTGGTATGAATCCGTAACCTTTGGGCTGCTCCTTAATAATGAGACACATTTTAAAACACACTATACAAAAGCAGAATCTCAGCTATAAAAGCTCTTAATTTCAATGAACAACACTGAAGAGTGCTCTTATTGCACACAAGCTTACTGCATTTCTGATCTGTGGATGGGCTATTATGTAGAGGGAGGCACATCCTGGTTCATAGTCAGATAATTATGTCAGGCACTGAAAATTGAGTTAACCATGTGCAGGCTTACTGTAGAGGCATAAAACCAACATTATTACAACAATGTAAATCCACAAACACGTACAATCTGACACAAGGGAAAGGGATTTATAATTTATATTGTTATATTGAATGTGGGATACAGAAGCTGCCCATTGACTTAACCTGCCTCTGCTGGCATTTTTGCTGCATTGGCACCTTCTCCAGCCCAGCTTCCTCTAATCCCTTCGCAAAGTTTCAAGTTTCTAATCAAAGAAACCATGATTCATAGAATCCCTACAGTGTGCAAATAGGCCCAACAAATCCACACCAACCCTCCGAAGAGTAACCCACCCAGACCCATCTCCTTACCTTATTACTCTACATTTTACCCCTGACTAATGCACCTAACCTACACATCCCTGAACACTGGGCAATTTAGCATGGCCAATTCACCACACCTGCACATCTTTGGATTGCGGGAGGAAACCCACGCAGACATGGGGAGAACATGCAAACTCAACACAGACAGACAGTCATCTGAGGGTGGAATCACACCTGGGTCCTTTGCGTTGTGAGGCAGCAGTGCTAACCACTGAGCCACAGGGCTGCCCCACCCTTAATTCTTATGGTTAAATAGTTATACCTGAAGCTGGCTATTTAATTCCTTGCTCAAATGGAGCTGGAAGCCAGGACAATCGCCAATTTATCCCTGAAAAGTTCCAGATGATTCACATTCCAAAGGAGATGGCCTTTAGGAAGAGAACAGTCCATCACAAGCGTTGCAATGCCATGTTGCAGCATTTCCTAAGATTTAACTGAACCTCAGAATCAAGTGAGTCTGCAAGAATGTGTGCCCACATTCGTGAAAGGAAAGGAATAGAAAGAGAGATAGAGGGAGACAAACTGGAGGCAAGAGGAAAGGCTGGAAGATTTGACCAGCTCGGCCTAGAGGGAAGGAATCTTCAAAGTGAAAGTCAGTCCTAGGATTAGAAGTGAGTCAGCTGGAAGAGAAGGAAAGAAACACGCAATCAGTATGACAGTAAAAAGAAAAAGTGCTGCAAAAACGAGTGTTAATGACTTGAGTTCAATCAGATTTTGCTGTGTAACAGTTCTGATGGGGAATCATATTGAAGTCTAAATGTTAATTCTGTTCCTCCCTCAATAAATGCTGCCAGACTTCTTAAGTTTCTTCAGCCTTTCTGTTTTAACTTCAGATTTTTGAGTATCAATAGTACTTCACTTTTACATCAGGCATGGAGGAAAGCTTTGGAGCGCTTTCAGGAGAATATGGTGTCCAGTTAAACGGAGTGTAACATAACTGTGGCTGTTTGTGCTGTAATTCACATGAAGAACATTTCTGTTGTTAACTCCTAAACAGTAGTTACAGAATGTTGCTTTTATATTTTTTTGAAAAACAGTAAAGGTCTTAAAATGTGACATCTTTTTGTGGGGTATTTTCAGTCAGTCAACTTTCGAAAAGAAATAATTAATGCTGTCTATGGGGCTCATAAAATACAACCTGATTTAATTTGCAACCCAGCTGGGAAACTAATGGGAAGCCAATGGGGATTGCAGACACTCAAGAAACCATGTCAAAAGCTGATTAATGTCAACCTCAGGGTATGGACAGATTGTGCTGTGTAAATATGTCAAGCGCAGTTAGAATGAGATTTCAATACAAGGCAAGACAATATTCTGATAATTGCAACTTCCATTCAACTCAATCACCAAAGCTTTTGACAGAATCATTGCTGAAAGACCTTTCTTTGGTCTTTCAAACAAGGGACATCAGATCCCTACAGCAGGCCATTTGGCCCATCAAATCCACACTGACTCTCTGAAGATAATCCCACCCAGACCCATTCCCTACCCTATCACCTTGCACTGCCCATGGCCAATCCATTTAACCTGCACATCTTTGGACTATGGGAGGAAACCTGCACAGACTTGGGGAGAACGTGCTAACTCCACACTGACAATCATCCCAGGGTGGATTTGAACCCAGGTCTCTGGTGTTGTGAGGCAGCAGTGCTAACCACTGAGCCACCATGGATGAGGTTACACAGGGAGGAAATAGGAGGGTGGGACAGCAGTGAAATTAGACAAGGCAGAATGGCACTCCATCCCAATTACTGATCAGCAATTCCAATTGAATACTCAAAAACTAACAATTTCAAGCCACCAACTAAAGTGCAGCTCCTCCAGTTTCTATTTTCACTTTGCGCAAAGTCTATGAGCCTCGTGAAAGGTGACCTATAACAGTAACACCAACAAGTAATGCTCTCATGTACTGGGACCTGGTTTTGAAGTAACCTCTTAAGAGGTTTGGGCATCATCTACAGCATAACTAATCCAATGGAAATCAGAATCATATATAGAACACATATCAAGAGAGACGGAATCAGAAATGTTCAATGCTAACTTGCTTGTTTTGCGCAGGGAAGGTCATGTCTTACCAACTTCATAGAATTCTTTGAGGAAATGACAAAGTTGATTGATGAGGGAAGGGCTATGGATGTCACATACATGGACTTCAGTAAGGTGTTCAATAAGGTTCCCCACGGTAGGCTGATGGAGAAAGTGAAGACACATGGCATCCAGAGTGCACTGGCAAGATGGATAGAGAACAGGCTGGGCAGCAGGAGACAGAGTGATGGTGGAAGGGAGTTTCTCAAAATGGAGAACTGTGACCAGTGGTGTTCTACAGGGATCCATGTTAGGACCAATGTTGTTTCTGATATAGATAACACTAAGATTGGTGGAGTAGCAGGTAGTGAAGGAGACTATCAGATAATGCAGAATATAGATAGATTGGGGAGTTGGGCAGAGAAATGGCAAATAGAGTTCAATCTGGGCAAATGCGAGGTGATGCATTTTGGAAGATCTAACTCAAGAGTGAACTGCACGGTGGCTCAGTAAGTTAGTACTGTATCCTCACAACACCAGGGACCCGGGTTCAATTCCAGCCTCGACTGACTGTTTGTGTGGAGTTTGCACATTGTCCCAGTGTCTGTGCGGGTTTCCGCCGGGTGCTCTTGTTTCCTCTCACAAGTCAAAGATGTGCAGGTTAGGTGAATTGATCATGGGAAATTGCCCCATAGTGTCCAGGGATGTGCAGGTTAGATAAACTGATCATGGGAAATTGCCCCATAGTGTCCAGGGATGTGTAGGTTAGGTGCATCAGTCAGGGGTAAATGTAGAGTAATAAGGTAACAAGATGGGTCTGGGTGGGTTACTCTTTGGAGGGTCGGTGTGGATTTGTTGGGCCAAAGGGCCTGTTTCCACACTGTGGCAGATTCTATATGGTAAATGGAAAAGCCCTGAGCAAAATCGATTTAATCAAGAGATCTTAGTTCATTGTACTCCAAAGATGGCAACGTAGGTCAAGAAGGCATATGGTATGTTTTTCGTCAATGGATGGGGTAGTGAGTACAAGAGTTGCCAGGTTATGTTACATTTGTATAGAACTTTGATTCGGCCACATTTGGAATACTGCGTACAGTTCTGGTCGCCACATTACCAAAGGGATATAGATGCTTTGGAGACGGTGCAGAGGAGGTTCAACAGTATGTTGCCTGGTATGGACAGTGTTAGCTATGAAGAGAGGTTGAGTAGATTAGGATTATTTTCATTAAAAAGACGGAGGTTGAGGGGGTCCTAACTGAGGCCTACAAAAAAAAAAATCAGGAGAGGTGTAGATAGGGTGGATAGCAAGAAGCTTTTTCCTCAGTGGGGGATTCAATTACTAGGTTCAAGGTGAGAGGGGAAAAGTGTAAGGACGATATGCGTGGACAGGTCTTTAAGCAGAGGATGGTGGGTGCCTGGAACACATTGCCAGCGGTGGTGGTGGTGGGGCAGGCACAATAGCATTATTTAAGATGAATCTAGACAGATACATGAACGGGCAGGGAGCAGAGGGATACAGATCATTAGAAAATAGGCAACAGGTTTAGATAGAGGATCTGGATCAGGGCAGGCTTGGAGGGCTGAAGGGCCTGTTCCTGTAATTTTCTTTGTTCTTTGACATCAAGAATAAGAGAGGCCATAGGATGATACCATGACTGCAAGGGTGCACTAATCAGACAGAATGGGCTGAGGCCTTTTTCTCAGGAAACAATAAGACCAGGAAGGCTACTTAATGGAGGTTTTTAAATCATCAAAGTAGTTTTTTATTTGTTCAAGGGATAGAGACATTGCTGGCTGGGCAAGTATTTATTGTCCATCTTAACTGCCTTGGAGATGGTGGTGGTGAGCTGACCTCTTGAACTGCTGCACCCCATGTTGTATAGGTACTGCTCACACAGGACTGTTGCATAGGTACGCACACATAGGGCTACTGATATTTTCTAACTGACCTGCTCAAAGAGGTTAAGACACACCCCTGGAGTAGGTGGGACTTGAACCCGGGTAGAGTGCACTCTGACCTCTTCAAACGACGAATTACACGTATTCAATAATAAGTTAACATCCAATTGTGTATGGGGCATGTGTGAATTCCTTTCCCTTCTGCAGATTTAGGTGGTATGTGTGGGTAGGAGGATCCTACCACCATTCCTCTTTCCTTGACTGGGTTTAAGAACCTACGTGGTTAGGGAACGACCATTAATGAGTCTTAATAAGAACAGACTCTTCCCTTAACAAGACGTAATATATTGCATGATAGCAATTGGATAAAAGTGCCGTTATCTAGTCACATGCTGCTATTAAGACGATTGGGAAGCAGAAATGACACATCTGTTCCCTTCAAGATCCAGACTGGGTGCTGTTTATTGCAACATGAACCCTGTCAGAACCATTACCTTTTAAAGCAATTTCCTGGCTCTTCCACAACTAGTAGACATTTCACTCAATTACAACAGAGTAGCAAAACCATTCTACTTGCCACGTCTTTTTTGCCAAAGCAAGTGTTGGGGCCCTGAAGATGGCAGAGGAGGGATTTACAAAGATACCACCAAGAGATTTCAGTTACAAGAACCAAAACCAGTCAACAAGACATGAGATGGAAGTGTTCAAAATGACAACAGGTTTTGGGGAAAACAATTTTCGGAATTCAATTGCAATTCAACAGTCTAAATGCAATCTCATCACCGAAAAGCACAAAGTTAGAGTTCAGGAAAATTGTTTATCTTTTTTTAAAGTTTCACATAGAGAGGAGTGTTAGGAACGGTATCAAGAACAGCAGCAGAAAAATCCACAATGGTTTTTCAAAGAAATCAGTTTTTTTTTAAAAAAAAGTGTGAGGGAAAAGGCCGGGGGGGGGGGGGGGGGGGGGAAGAGTTGGGATGAAATGGATTAGTTCTTCTGAAAAGACAGCACAGTGCAATGGTGTAAGGTTCTTCAGATGGGGTCAACAGCTGAATGAACTGTCTCTCCAAGTTTTGCACTGCGGCTCACTCACTGTGCCCCAAGTTAAAACCAGGGCACAGCTGAAATTCAAAACTCCAGGGGCAACCAAATGCATGAAGGTTCAGACTGACCACCAAGTGTGGTTGCACTGAAACAATGATCACTGTTGCCCACCCACTACTGTTTTGGTACCTTCTGCTGAATCTCTGTAGAAAATACAACACATGAAGAGCAAAAGATAACTATGTTCATTTCTCTTTTGACCAAACCTATTAACGGGACCCCTACAGCAGGATGACTGGTTTATGATGCAGAGTGACGTCGACAGTGTGGGTTCAATTCCCACACTGGGCTGAGGTTAGCACGATGGATTCTCTCTCCCAACCTCCCCTCCCTCACCTGAGACATGGTGACCCTCAGGTTGAACTACCACTACTGAGAGAGCAGTCTGGGAAGACTATGGTGATGATCTTTTGCCTAGCATGCTTCTCCATGAATCAAAAGACACGGACCAACTATTGTGCGATTGTAAGCGTCACCAGAGGTTCTGGATCCATCAGTTTCTGACATTCCACTTCAAAGAAAACAACTGAAGATTTGAAGAAAGTTTTGGAAGTGGTGGGGGGGGGGTCAGGCCCAGGCTGATAGAGCTGGTGAAAAGAAGCCTTGAAGTTAGATCATGTCATTTCAGTCATTAAACTGCATGCCCAAAGTTGAGAACTGGCCAATAGGAATTTTACTCCAACTAACTGCGGATTGCACTGAAGCCATTATTTTGCACCAGTCAGGAACTTCACTTCGCTCCCTATCCACAGGCTCCAGGGCTCTCCCTAGAATCAAACCAGTCTGTTTGCAATCATCGTGTCACATTTGCCAGAGATGAGCTTCCTAGCTTGAATACATTCAAGGAGGAGCTCGATATAGTTTTTAGGACTAAAGGAATCAAAAGGGAACAGGGACAACATGGAAACAGGGTACGGAGCCAGATGATCAGCCATGAATGGCAAAGCAGACTTGAAAGGTCCAATGGCCTACTCCTGCTCCTATCTTCAATGTTTCTGAACATATAACCGGAATATAACAAATACCCCCCCTCTATTTTCAGCCAATATCGCCCAACTCTGCCTTACCTCTCACCGAGAAGATTCCAAAGCTTAAACACATGGACCAACAGATTCAGGAACAGCTTCTTCCTCGCTGTTATTAGATTGCTGAATGGACCCCTCCAATTTTAAAATTTATTACTGATCTTGGTCTTTGTGCACCTTCTCTGCAGCCATAACATTGTATTCCTCGCTCTGTTCCATTACCCTAATGCACTTCGCGTGGTATGATCTACCTGCACTCCACACAGAACAAAACTTTTCACTGTACCTCGGTTCATGACAATAATAAATCCAATCAAAAAAACATTCATCCATACCTTTATTACCTCCTGCCTTGACTATTTGAATGCTTGCCTAGTTAATCTCTCAAATTCTTATCGTCCAAAGACTTCATTTCATCTCAAATCTTTGGTGAGTGAATCTTAGCACAACGAAATCTTATTCGCTTCTCACCCAAGCTCATTGGTTCCCAATTAAGCAATGCTTCAATTTTAACGTTACAATCTCCTTGGTTTCAAATCACTGTGCCCTCATTCATCCTCTCCACTCTCGAATCTCTTCCAGCCCCACAACTCTCCACACTCTCTCTGACCCTCTTAGTCATCCCTGATTTGAATCCCGCCACCACTGGTGATTGTACTCTGGCTGGAAATGTGTTGCTGGAAAAGCGCAGCAGGTCAGGCAGCATCCAGGGAACAGGAGAATCGACGTTTCGGGCATAAGCCCTTCTTCAGGAATGAGGAAAGTTTGTCCAGCAGGCTAAGATAAAAGGTAGGGAGGAGGGACTTGGGGGAGGGGCATTGGAAATGTGATAGGTGGAAAGAGGTCAAGGTGAGGGTGATAGGTCAGACTGGGGTGGGGGCGGAGAGGTCAGGAAGAAGATCTCAGGTTAGGAAGGCGGTGCTGAATTTGATGGATTTGACTGAGACAGGGTGGGGGGAGGGGAAATGAGGAAACTGGTGAAATCAGAGTTCATTCCTTGTGGTTGGAGGGTTCCTAGCCGGAAGATGAGGCGTTCTTCCTCCAACCGTCGTTTTGTTGTGGTCTGACGATGGAGGAGTCCAAAGACCTGCATATCCTTGGTGGAGTGGGAGGGGGAATTGAAATGTTGAGCTACAGGGTGGTTGGGTTGGTTGGTCCGGGTGTCCCAGAGGTGTTCTCTGAAACGCTCCGCAAGTAGCCGGCCTGTCTCCCCAATATAGAGGAGGCCACATCGGGTGCAGAGGATGCAATAGATGATATGTGTGGAGGTGCAGGTGAATCTGTGGCGGATATGGAAGTTTCCTTTGGGGCCTTGGAGGGAGGTGAGGGGGGAGGTGTGGGCGCAAGTCTTGCACCTCCTGCGGTTGCAGGGGAAGGTGCCGGGAGTGGAGGTTGGGTTGGTGGGGGGTGTGGATCTGACGAGGGAGTCACGGAGGGAGTGGTCTTTACGGAATGCTGATAGGGGAGGGGAGGGAAATATATCCTTGGTGGTGGGGTCCGTTTGGAGGTAGCGGAAATGACGGCGGATGATGCGCTGTACATGGAGATTGGTGGGGTGGTAGGTGAGGACCAGTGGGGTTCTGTCCTGGTGGCGGTTGGAGGAGCGGGGTTCAAGGACAAAGGAGTCACGGAGGGAGTGGTCTTTACGGAATGCTGATAGGGGAGGGTACTCTGGCCCCAAGCTCCAGAATTCCCTCGCTGTCTCCCAAATAAAAAGGCAAAACACTGTAGCTGCTGGACACCTGAAATAAAAAAAAGAGAAAATGCTGGAGAAACTGAGCTCATGTGGCGAGAGAAAAACAGAGTTAACGTTTTGAGTCCAATAGGACCTTTCTTCCTGAAGACTCCAAGTGTTAACTATTCTCTCTCTGCAGATGCTGCCAGACCTGCTGAGTTTCTCCAGCACTTTTTTTTTCCTCTTTCTTTCTCCTTTAAAATTTACCGTGTTGAAGTTTTTAAGCAACTGCCTGAATATTGAGAGACTTGGCATCCTATTGAGTGGCTCAGTGGTTAGTACTGCTGCCTCACAGTGCTAGGGAGGTGGGTTCAATTCCAGCCTTAGGTGACTGCTTGTGTAGAGTTTCCACATTCTTCCCATTTGCGTGGGTTCCCTCTGTATGCTCTGGTTTTCTCCTGCACTCCAAAGATGTGCAGGTTAGGTGGATTCGCCATGCTAAATTGCCCCGTAATGTGCAGGGATATGCAGGCTAGGTGGGTCAGCCATGGGAGATGCAAGGTTACAGAATTGCAGGAAGGATAGGGTAAAAACCAAAGAACTGCAGATGCTGTAAATCAGAAACAGAAATTGCTGGAAAAACGCAGCAGGTCTGGCAGCATCTGTGGAGAGAAATCGGAAATAAAAAGAGAAAGTGCTGCACAAACTGAGCTCATGTGGACCTGAAACTTTAACTCTGATTTCTCTCCACAGATGTTACCAGTCCTGCTGAGCTGAGGGATAGAGTTGGTCAGTGGGGGCTGGTGCTCTTCAGCGGTCAGTGTGAACTCGATGGGCCAAATGGCCTACCGCTACCCTGTAGGGATTCTGCCATTCTATCGCGTTCCTGTGAAGCCCCTTGAGATGTTTTAGGAGTAAAAGGCACTATATAAACACAAGTGTGGAGACTGGAGAATGCTTCATGAAGATACCCAGTAATCTAGTCGGAAAAGGGAAGTCTGAAAGGTTACCTCTGCAATGGTGAAAACATGCTCCCTGTAGCCTATGGGCTTTTGATTTTCCTTTTAACTTCTCCTGCAATGAAGGTCAAAGCAAAGCATTTGGCGTGCCTTTAGCCTTCTAACACAGCATGTAAATTTGTAAGTGTTTTATCTCCCATCATAGGCTCTTTAGTGATTCCCTTTATAGACATGAAAGCATTACGGCCATCCGGTCCCATTGATTGCTGTGGAATGCAAGTCTATGTTTGAGCATATCTACAGAGAACAACGTATTGACTCCAAACAGCCGCTCTGTAAAAGATCGGACAACTTCATGCGATATTCAGCGCCGGGACCTCAGTTTATTTTACAGCAGGAGATGACACACAAAGCTATGTCCTCTCGTCTTGAGGCACATTGCAACACGTAGATTGTCTGGATTGAGAGCAGGCAGCACATTCCACCCGATGAACTGCGTACCAGAAACCGGAGAGGATCGCAGTGATAAATGCCCCTCATGCTTGAGCCACCTGCCTCCCTCAAAGAAAGATGCCTATTGACCCCTTGCAGATTATAACTCCTGAGGGGCAGACCCCATGTCGTTATATCAATGTTTGTCTTGAAGATATGACGTGACTGTATTGGGGAATGAAACAGGAAACAGGACAGTGGAGTGTTAAATAATCAAACAAATTAAGAGTCATAGAGCTTTTCAGCATAAAATCAGACTCTTTGGTCCAACTCGTCCATGCCAACCAGATACCCTAAATTAATCCAGTCCCATTTACCAGCATTTGGCCCATACCCCTCTAAACCCTTCCTATTCATATACTCATTCAGATGCCTTTGAAATGTTGTAAGTTTCCAGCCCTCACCACTTCCAGTAGTGAACTTCCAACTCACCAATTCATTGGCATGCTGCTTTAGTTCTGTGAACAGGGACAGGGATGAAAACACACACGGCTGCTTTCATATGCGCTGCAGAAGGGTTTAATAAGAGTTGTCACTTGTCATGTCCTCTTTAAGACTTCAGCTTCTTATTCAGGATCCAGATGGCACTTAATGCAGTGCTGCTCAGACTAAACAGAAGGGGTTTTGAAAATCCTTCAGTTCCCTCAAATCAAAGACTGGAGACTCTTTTTATGGCAAAGTATCAAACATGAAAAAAAAATACAACAGGATGCTAGGAATTAGAAACAAAGAAAAAAATGCAGTGAAAATAATTCAGCTAGCCTATGAAATCATTGATAAGTCGGAGTTAAAATTTTCTTCCACAATGGAAAATCCAACGAAAAAAGGACTTTTAATCATACAGTGCCTTTTATGACCTCTGGAAGTTGCAAAAGAACTCTGCAGCCAAAGAGACTCATTTGAAATGCAGTTACTGCCATAGCATAGGGTGGCACGGCAGCTCAGTGGTTGGCACTGCTATCTCATGGTGCCAGGGAAACCGGGCTCAACTCCAGCCTCTGTCAACTGTCTGTGTGGAGCCTGCACATTCTCCCCTTGACTGCGTGGGTTTCTTTCCACAGTGCAGAGATGGTGCAGGCTAGGTGGATTGGCCATGGGGAACGCAGGTTCACAGGGAAATGGTAGGGGACGTGGATCTCTTTGGAGGGGTGGCGTTGACACAATGGGCCAAATGGTCTGCTACCACTGTAGGAATTCTATGACTCCATAGGAAAAGAGGCAGCCAATTTGCATTAAGCAAGTTCCCACAAACAGCAACAAGGTGTTGACCAAGGCATACATTTTGGCCTACAGCCAGGAAAATCTCACCAGCTCCAAGATCATAAGGGTGTTACAAATGTAAGGTTTGTGAGGCCACAGTATTTTTGCTTTAATTTTTTCTTTTAATTCAAGGTGAAAGAGAGCCTGGGGCCTCCCACTGGTAACTCTAGTGACAAGCCACCGAGACTTGGCTGTTATGAAGAACAAGGCATCCAGAGAGAGTCCTATTGAAATATTTAACATCTGAACACAAAGCACAGAAGCTGCTGGTCTTGTTATTTGCAGACTTGCTGTCTCAGGAATACGAGAGCGTGCCTGGGGGGTGGGGGTCTTGCAACTCCAAAGAGGCGGTGGTTGTGGAAATGCAGAAAGCCAGACACTCAAGGCTGAGGACAACTTTTGATGCACCCTCAATATTATAACTAAACCTTGGGGGGGAGGGGGGGGGGGGGGGGGGGGAGGGGTTCGGTTACCTCAATTGCTGAATGGCTTGTTTGTCATGCCAGCGGGATGGGTTCGACTCCTGCACTGGCTGCGCTTACCACAGAGGACTCTCCTTCTCAACCTCTTCCCTCGCCTGAGGCACGGTGACTCTCAGGTTAAACCACCACCAGTCATGTGTATCTAATGAGCGAGCAGCCCTATGGTCTGGTAAGACTATGGCAACTTTATCTTTTTGATATTACAACTCATCAGAAAAAAGAGAAAAAGCCAATTTGACACTGGGTAACTTTGAGCTGGTTCAGAGATTAATTACAATTTTGTAGACATTGGAACATAACGTGTAAACACAGCAGTGTGCTTTGGGCTGTGTTGGAAATTGAAGGGTGGGGGGGGTGCAAAATATCATGCCTGAAATGGAGTACAAAAACAGAAATTACTGGAAAAGCTCAGCAGCATCCTTGGAGAGGAATCAAAGTTAACGTTTCTGGTTGAGTGACCCTTCCTCAGAACTCCTGAACCTGAAACGTTAACTCTGATTTCTCTCCACAGATGCTTTTCCAGTAATTTCTCTTCCTAGTTTCCAGCATCCGCAGTTCTGAAATTGGGTGCATCAGTTATATAGTAATGTTTAGCTGATACTGCCTTTGGTGCATTTGTTACAGTATAATTCTTAAAATGAGAAATCTTGAGTTGTCCTTTGTAACAGAAATTCAAAGTTGTCAGTCTCTCCAGGGATCTGTATGAAGGATCAAAAAATGCAAGGTTTTCCCCAAAGATACCGTTCATATTGTACCCACTGCTCCCTGGTAACCTCCAGTGGCAACAGGCTCTTGCTTTCATCTGCATCTGATATGCATTCCTACCAAAAACAGAAAAGCAGTAGCTACCTTATCTCTTGCACTTGCTGAACCATCTCCTTTTGACCGTTAAGCAGCAATGCCAGTCTCTCGGAGCCACCGGTGTCCTATCAAACAAAGACACATCTAAGCAAAAGGCTTACTGACTCCGTCTCAGAAAGCAAGGTCCTAGTAAGTTATTTGGCAATTACTCTGCGGTACACAGGGATCTCGGTGACTTTGCTGACCAGGAATCTCTCCCACTCTTACCCCCACATGTGTCAGTACGATTTACAAGCTGATATTCAACCCATCAGGCTGTAATATGAGCAGATCTTGCTTGCTCGTCAAATCCTAGGGCAGGACTTGAACCTGGCTCAGAAGCAGGGAGACTACCCACTGTATCAAGAGATCTCCCTCCCACCCACCCCCACACATTCAGCATACTCATTATCACACTCAAGCATTTCAGATCAACTAAGACACAACCAACAATGCAAATTGTGTTCTTTAATCTATTCTATTTATTCGGACTGATGTACTTCCTCCCCTCCACCTCACACTCTAACTTGGTCTGTTTGATCTAATCTTTCCACAATAACTTTCACTGTCCTCCAACTATAGCTGAACAGAGATTATACCTTACTTCTATGTTTTAGCCAAAGTGAGGCATTTCTAATTTACAAAGAAGTATGTTGCCTTTGGTACTAAACACTGCATCTTCAGTCAGCCTTTGGCTCACTAAACAACTCCAGCAATAATGATCTGCACAGCCAGGCTATTGCTAAATAACTACTACAAATTATGGGGTACCACATATCGCTGTCACAGAATGGGAGGCACGGCGGCTAGCACAGCTGCCTCACAGCTCCAGGGTCCCAGGTTCAATCCCAACCTCAGGTGTCTGTGGGGAGTTTGCACACTCTCCCTGTGTCAACATAGGTTTCCTCCGGGTGCTTCAATTTCCTTCCACAGTCCAATAATGCCCAAGTTAGGGTGGATTAGCCATGGGATGTGCTGAATGACCTGCTTCTACACTAAGAATTCGATGATCCTAAGATAAATTAGAGAAAACAGCCCACCCTTAAAACACATGAGTCTTCAATACCCACTGGAAGTGAAGGCAGCAATTAGACTCCAATGTGCAATGCCCCTTTAAGACCCCATAGCCAAGTGCGAGCAATGTCCCTTTAAAGTCTCACAGCTCAATGTATGCAACGTCCCTTTTAATCCTTCACAACCCAATACTAACAATGTCCTTTGAAGAACTTGAGCTATTCTGAAGAGGATGAAATTTAAACATTATAAGAGGGAGGATGAGGTTTAGACCAATCTGTCCTCTGAAGGTATTGCACCACTGGATATGATCATGGCTGATAGGCCATCTGAACACCACCCCTTCATTTCCCTTTTTATCCAAAACCCAAATGACCTCTCTCGAAAACGTGAGAGAAGCAACTCCTTATAAAAGGTAAATAAACCCGGACATATTAACTCCATCAGAAAGTTACTCTACATCAACCGCAATAGGATCCCCAGACAGACAGTCAGTCATTCACCCCACCTCCTGGTTTAAAATAGTGAGGGTCAATGCAACACCTTCACTCTCACTGAGATAGCCTCACTGTGGAGAGGAGAGGTGAAAACTATGGCTCTGCAGCCCAGCTCTGTTCATGTTGCCCACTGCAATGAGCTGCCACAACACTGCCACAGAGTGGGGGGTGAAGTGGAGCCGTAACCGAGGTTCAAACTGAAGTGATGAGGTCGTGAAACCCACTGGATCCAAACTGCATCTTTCCCAGGGAATCATTATTCTTGGACAGAGTGGTTGAATGCAGAAAAAACAATTTTCTCTTGACTTTAACACAATTACAATAAATGTGGATTGTGTGTGCGCGCGCACACATCAGGTCAGATAATACTCAGTCACTCCACTCGTAAATTATTGTAATTCCAGTAATCCCCAAGACAAAGCCTCTTAGAGTGAGGTCTGCAGGGATATACGGACAAGATAGAATATTCCGGATTATCTCTTAGAAAAGGGCACTGGTTGGCTCGCACATTTGTGGTATAATTACATGAATCAAATAAAGAGAATCTCAAAGCATAACTATGGAAGATGTAAAGCCATTCTTTAATATATAAAAGATTTAAGTGAATTGTTTACTCAATAGTCTGGAATTTAAAATCTTCTTTCCTTGTTCTGGAGTATTTAATTAAAGTGATTGCCTCAAAAATAACTCGAAAGCAGGATTAAAGGCAATAGAAGCCTTTTCATTGTTTCAAAGTGTTATGGAATTCAATACTATTTTCCCAAGTTTCTAATCATTTTACGCACCGTTTAAAATGGCAGATTTAGTGAGAGGGTGTTCCCTGTGGAATACTCACTGTCATGTTTTCAAGTGGGTACTCTTAAGTGTCAAGGTAGAGTCTCAATTGTACTAACAGTGCATCTCCATGTCAAGGCACAAATTACATATCCATCAAAAAGCCTCAAGAAACCTAACATTCCTAATTTTCAGTTTGCTGTACACATCTTTAAGGAATTCCCTCTTTAAATCTCTCTCTTCCTTAAAGTGATCTGTGAAATGGAACTGTTTGATACAAATTTAGGTCACTTATTCTAATACCTCCTTAAGTGGTTGTTGTTAAATTCTGTCTGATTATGAAGCTTTGGGATATTTGGCGATGTTAAAAGGTGCTATATAAAGATACAGTGTCATTAAAGAAATTAGATTCTCCCCTCACAGCAATACCTCTTAGCAGCTATAGTCCCTTGAGTGAATGATCAATCAATACTGTGAAGCTTATCAAGTCAATACAAAACTGATAAGAAAACATGAAATAAAACAGGATAAAACTCTCTCCCCCTATAAATGCAATGTTTTCAGCATTTCTTTTTCTTAATTTCAGATTTTCCAGCTTTCAGCATTTTGATCAAAGAAACAACATACTTTGTTTTGTTAGCGAACTGAAATGTATAATTAGGCAGCCAGGGTGGGGGTTAACAAACAGAAAATCGATCTCACTGCCGATGTTTTGGTGCCTACAGGGATTTGTCACGAACCCAGCTGCTCCACAAAAGAGCGGATCATTGCAGAACTCCCTATGGAGTCGGGCCGATAACAGCATAAAAGAACAGAGGGAATGCAGCCAAGTGTCTTCGCAACGCAAGTACCAATCACACCTAACTCAGCAATAAAACTTCCTTTATACATCAGCTAAGTTTAAAAATGTGTATCATTACATAAACTGTGTAACATATAAAAAATGCTTTTTAAAAATATAAGTTTGGGTTTCTAGTTTTTGAGTTAGTAACCAGTGTGTATTCTGTATGCCTGAAGTTAACAATGAACTTCGAAGTGTTTCTGTGATTCCATTTAAAACAGCTTTCGAGAGCTTTAGGGTATAAGGGTTTGTGTGCACCATGAATGGACTTTTCTTCATTTTAGATTGTTTCACATTGCAGCAAGGGTTAAAAAAACAAAATGGTGCTTCAATGCTTTTTAAGAGGCTTTCTTTTTAAGCTTAAAGGAAACGCTAGTTTAGACAGAGGTGCTTTGATTATAGTTTTTATTTCTGGTTTAGTTATTACTTGGAATAAGATAGTTGTATAGACTGGTGCTTCTGAAAGCGAAGGATTATATATAGTGAACTGGATTATCTTAATGTGAAGAGTTAATGTTCGTCCAGATCAGAAGTATTAGGATAAAAAACTCTGAAGTTACTTAAAGCTGAGTACATTTAAGTTCAGGTGTAAGAGCTCCAGGCAGAAGCTATCTGCAGTTCCAGTATAAAAACTGATCACAAGTTATGTAAACCTACTGAGGGGTGTGAGACACAAGGACTTTGGTGTAACTAAACAAGTATTTCACGTCAGTGTTTACTGTGGAGAAGAACAAGGAACTTAGAGAAATAATTAGTGATGACTTGAAAAGAGTTCATATTACAGAAGAGGTTCTGATTAACTTAAAATGCAGAAAGGTAGATAAATCCATGGGACCCAATCAGGTGTAACCCAGACCTTTGTGGGAAGCTAGGGAAGAGACTGGTGGGCCCTTTAATGAGATATTTGTATCATTGACAGCCAAGGGTGAGGTGCCGGAACACTGGAGTTGGCTAATGTGGTGCCATTATTTAAGAAAGGTGGTAAAGAAAAGTCAGGGAACTATAGACCAATCAGCCTTAGGTTAGTGGTGGGTAAATTGTTGGTGGGGATTCTGAGGGACACAATGTATATGCATTTGGAAAGGTAAGGACAGATTAGGGATAGTCACCATGGCTTTGTGCATAGAAAATCATGTCTGACTAACTTGACTGAGTTTTTTTTGAGGTGGTGATGAAGATTAATGAGGTAGAAAAGTTGGCATTGTCTATATGGACTTCAGCAAAGCATTTGGCAAAATTCCACATTGTAGATTGGTTAGTAAGGTTTGGGCCCATGAGACCCAGGAGAACTAGCCAATCGGATACAAAATTTGCTTGAAGGTAGGCGACAGAGGGTGGTGATAGAGAGTTGTTTTTTGGACTGGAGGCTCGTAACCAACGGTGTGCCACAGGGATCAGTGCTGGGCACATTGCTTTCTGTCATTTACATCAATGATTTGTATGTAAATGTAGGAGGTATGGTTACTAAGTTTGCAGATGACACCGAAATAGATGGTGTAGTGGACAGCAAAGAAGATTATCTCCGGGTAGAACGGGACTTTGATCAGTTGGGTCAATGGGCTGATGAGCGGCAGATGGAATTTGACTTGGATAAACGTGAGATGTTGATTATTGGTAAGGCAAACCAGGGCAGGACATACACAGGACTTAGGGCTCTGGGGAGTGTTGCCCAACCAAGAGACCTAGGGGCAGAGGTGGATAATCCTAGAAAGTGGAGTTACAGGTAGACAGAGCAATGAAGCACTACTCTGGCACACTTTGCCTTCATTGGTCAGAACACTGAGTCCAGGCGTTGGGAGGTCATGTTGAGGCTGTACCGGGCATGGGCGAGTCACTTTTAGAATACTGCACACAATTCTGGTCACCCTTCTATAGGAAAGATGTTGTTAAACTTGAGGCGGTGCAGAAAAGATTTACAAGGAGGTTGCCGGGACTGGAGGGTTCGAGCTGTAGGGAGAGGCTGAATAGACTGGGGTTTTATCCCTGGAACATCAGATGCTGAGGGGTGACCTTATAGAGGTTTATGAAATCATGAGGGACATGGATAAGGGTGAACAGCAAGGCCTTTTCCCCAGGGTAATGGAGTCCAAAACTACAGGCCATAGATTTAAAGGTGAGTGGGGAAAGATTTAAAAGGGACCTATGGGGTAACATTTTCACGCAGAGGGTGATGCATGTATGGAATGAGTTGCCAGAGGAAGTGGTGGAGCCTTAGACAATTCCAACATTTACAAGGCACCTGGATAGGTAGAGCAAGACATGTAGCCGAGAGGTAGTGTTGTTGAGGAGCTGCCTGTGCAGCTGACAATGGTGGAGTGAATAAAGACACAGTGCACATGGAGTCACAAGTGGAGGAAGCCTTGGGGAGATTGCAGCTTTATGGAGGGGTGAGATTGTGCAGTGGGTTAAAACAAGGACAAGTTGAGTCAAATTGAGGTCTGGCTGTTTAGGGTGCTCATGCAAGTGAACGAGGACACCAACAATAAGTGAACAGAACTCTGCACGCATTCGGATATGGGCATCAGTTTTGAATGGGCATCAGTTAATGGAAGGTTCAGGAGAGCTTTGGGATCATCAAACCCAGAGGCAACAGAAGAATGGATAAGCTCAAAGCTACAGGTGAACTGAGCCCAAGCTTAATAGTTATTGAGCTGAACTTTACTTCAGTGATTTTTAACAAGCATCCACTTGTTGGTAAACCATTGGTGCAAAAGGTAGCACATATTGTCACATGGGCAGAAATGGGTGGTCTCTGGACCGGCTGAATCTGCTGGCCATGCCTTGGGTGAAGGGAGGAAGATGACACTGTTTGAAGGAAGATTGCCTCGTGACTTGCCTGCTCTGGATGTCCTCCTGCTGTGGTGGTCCGCTCGTCCTTGCCCATCCTGCTCAGGTGCTCCGAGTGCCGCCTCTGTTCCGTAAACGCAGCGTCCAACCTCTCTCCAAGTTTCTCCAACTCCTCGTGGATCATCCGCTGCCCTCCGGCGATCATCTGAAACTCCCTCTGACCCTCCGTCTCAAACGCCTCTTCGTCTAAAAACCAATGGGATGATTTAAAGAAACGACGCACAGCCAATTGAAACCTTCGCTTTACCCGCCCCCCCCCCCCCAACACACACAGACACACACTATTTGCCCAAACACAGCATTTGCTAACATTCAGGAAGAATACAAACTGGATGGAGGATAAGCTTCCTTTCTGACTGCCAGAAGAGGTGTTGATTTTCTGTTTGGCATTGTTGTAAGATAAATGAGTTATTCATTGAAGTACTACTTAAATAAACATTTTTAAAGCGACGATAGATTTTTTTTTTGAACAGTAAAGGAATTAAGGGTTATGGTGAATGGGTGGGTAAGTGGAGCGGAGTCCACACAAACATCAGCCACAATCTTACTGAATGCCAGAGCAGGCTCCAAAGGGTCAGACGGCCTCCTCCTGCTCCTAGTTCTTATGTTATGAATTCCTACAGTACAGATAGGGGCTGTGTGGTCCATGGAGTCTGCACCGAACCTCTGAAGAGCATCCTACCCAGAGTGGAGATGGTACGGACCTGGGCAGGATCTGGTGGTACCATTTCTCCAGGAAAAGGATGTCCTTCCTTTGGACCAACTCCTTCCATCAGGATGCCCAATCCCTTTCCCAGGTATCTTGGCACCATGTCAAGCACTGAACTGGACAGCTTCACAGTGCTGGGCACGTGCTCATTCAGCGATCTTTTAAAGATAGTGCCATTACCAAGTGGTGGTCTTTTCATTCAAGTGTGCAGTTAATGAGTTAAACAGTAAGAAATCTCACTAGGGCTTGAAAACTACAAACCTGACAACTTGCAGTTAACCAGGAAAAATGAATTCAGCCCACGTTCGCTGCTCTTTTAACCAGTTATCAACCACAGCAACTCCAATAGTTTTAAACTGCTTCAGATACTGAAGACAAAGTAACTGGTGTCTAGAAAATTAGGTGAGGCACACATTGAAAAGTTTAGATGGATATATTTGGGCGGCACGGTGGCACAGTGGTTAGCACTGCTGCCTCACAGCGCCAGAGACCCGGTTCAATTCCCACCTCAGGCAACTGCCTGTGTGGAGTTTGCACATTCTCCCAGTGTCTGCGTGGGTTTCCTTCGGGTGCTCCGGTTTCCTCCCACAGTCCAAAGTTATGCAGGTTAGGTGAACTGGCCATGCTAAATTGCTCATAGTGTTAGGTAAAGGGCTAAATATAGGGGAATGGGTGGGTTGCTCTTCGGAGGGTCGGTGTGGACTTGTTGGGCCGAAGGGCCTGTTTCCACACTGTAGGGAATATAGAAGAGTACAGCACAGAACAGGCCCTTCAACCCACGATGTTGTGCCGACCACTGATCCTCATGTATGCACCCTCAAATTTCTGTGACCATATGCATGTCCAGTAGTCTCTTAAATGTCCCCAATGACCTTGCTTCCACAACTGCTGCTGGCAACGCATTCCATGCTCTCACAACTCTGTGTAAAGAACCCGCCTCTGACATCCCCTCTATACTTTCCTCCAACCAGCTTAAAACTATGACCCCTCGTGTTAGTCATTTCTGCCCTGGGAAATAGTCTCTGGCTATCGACTCTATTTATGCCTCTCATTATCTTGTATACCTCAATTAGGTCCCCTCTCTTCCTTCTTTTCTCCAATGAAAAAAGTCCGAGCTCAGTCAACCTCTCTTCATAAGATAAGCCCTCCAGTCCAGGCAGCATCCTGGTAAACCTTCTCTGAACCCTCTCCAAAGCATCCACATCTTTCCTATAATAGAGCGACCAGAACTGGACGCAGTATTCCAAGTGCGGTCTAACCAAAGATTTATAGAGCTGCAACAAGATCTCACGACTCTTAAACTCAATCCCCCTGTTAATGAAAGCCAAAACACCATATGCTTTCTTAACAACCCTGTCCACTTGGGTGGCCATTTTAAGGGATCTATGTACCTGCGCCCCAAGATCCCTCTGTTCCTCCACACTGCCAAGAATCCTATCCTTAATCCTGTACTCAGCTTTCAAATTTGACCTTCCAAAATGCATCACCTCGCATTTATCCAGGTTGAACTCCATCTGCCACCTCTCAGCCCATCTCTACATCCTGTCAATGTCCCGCTGCAGCCTACCTCCAACCTTTGTGTCGTCTGCAAACTTGCTGACCCATCCTTCAATCCCCTCATCCAAGTCATTAATAAAAATTACAAAGAGTAGAGGCCCAAGGAACACCACTCACCACAGACTTCCAGGCAGAATATTTTCCTTCTACTACCACTCGCTGTCTTCTGTTGGCCAGCCAATTCTGTATCCAGACCAGCTAGGATCCCCTGTATCCCATTCCTCCTGACCTTCTGAATGAGCCTACCATGGGGATCCTTATCAAATCTAATCTAATCTTTAAAGATGGATATATTTTCAGATGGATATGTCGTTAGAATTCTGAGAACCAGAATTCAGAACAGGTCCTTCAATAAGATACAGGTCAAAAACATTTCTTCTGCAAGTAGCAGAAAGCACAGAGCAACTCCAGGTTTATTACAGAAGCAGGAGCAATCTCTCGACTCAGACAGAATCTTGAACACTTAACAAAGATGGTGAAAGATTGTGCCGAGGTTTCCAAGATTACCTGGTGTCTGCAACTCTGGGTGTTCTTTCTGAAATTCGTCTTTACGTTTCTCCAAGTCTTTCTCAAAGCGCTCATACTCCTTTTGATACTCCTCCTGCTCTACACTGGGGAGCTGGCTTGAAGGATCCTGGATGGGGCAACATAAACGATGGGTGAGCCAGAGAAAATTCTGAACCAATCACTACAATACCTGTGTGCACGCCAGTCAGGAATACAAAACAAGTCTTACAATTTACCAAAAACAAAATCGTACCCCTGTGTTTGCAGATTGGGTTACTGGCCTATACATTTCAAATCCCTCATAGCATAGAATAGAATCCCAACAGCGTGGAAACAGGCCATCCGGTCCATCAAGTCCACGCTGACCGTCCAAAGAGCATTCTACCCAGAACGCCACCCACCACCCTATCTGCATTTCCCATGGCTAATCCACACTACCTGCACACCCCTGGATGCTATGGGCAATTTAGCATGGCCAATTCACCTAACCTGCACATCTTTGGACTGTGGGAGGAAGCCGGAGCACCCAGATGAAACCCACACAGACACAGGGAGAACGTGCAAACTCCACACAGACAGTTGTCTGAGGCTGGAATTGAACCCGGATACTAGCGCTGTGCGCCATATGCAAACAAATGGGACCAGATTAGGTTAGGATATCTGGTTAGCATGGACGAGTTGGACCAAAGATGCTGTACATCTCTATGATTTTTTTCACATCCATCTATTCAACCACAACTCTGGTGTCCTTTCTGAACTCACCCACTAACACTTAGTTTCTCTTCGACTGTAAAATGTTTGTGGATTTCGTTTCAAATTTATAAAGGAACAAGATCAATGCAAGTTACTGTATAAGTTACAAAACTGAAAACTGTCATTACAATTCTGCACTGACAGCTTTTATTTCTGTGAAATACCATTCAATGGAATTCACAAGTCAGTTATGATGGCCACTGGGGCAGGAATGAACTGCAAAAGTGTTTTGTAGAAAACTCCTGGAAGATTACACGCCATCTGAGCTACACCGCCTTGAACGTTGCTGGCCACGTTTTCGGAGAGTGTTGCAATCGTTTGTTAAAACCACGTATTGCTGGGGGGGGCATGTTTCTACGTAACACAGGTCAAACAAAGGCTGGGCCCTTATGATTCCCACCATTGTTCCAGGCTCCGTCAAGCTGAATGTGAGAAAGGACAGAACATCATGGTCATCTGCAAGAGAAGATGAACAGAATTTACTAAGAGCAGGAGTAGGCCATTCGGCCATTCAAGCCTGCTGTCATTCGTTGTAATCATCCAAATCAACAGCCTTTTACTGCTTTCTCCCATATCACAGAATCCCTACAGTACGGTAGCAGGCCATTTTTGGCCCATTGAGTCCACACCGACCCTCTGAAGAGTAACACACCCAGACCCACAACCTTACCCTATTCCGGTAACCCCATGTTTCCCGTGGCTAATCCACTCAGCTTGTACATCTTTGGACTGTGCAAGGAAACTGGAGGAAGCCCACACAGACACAGGGAGAATGTCTGTGTGGGGTTTGTACAGTCGTCCATGGCTGGAATCAAACCTGGGTCTGTAGTGCTGCGATACAGCGGTGCTAACCACTGAGCAACTGTGCTGCCCACTGCTTTGATCCCTTTAGCTCCAAATGCTAGATCCAATAATTCACTAGTGTCATGGGTGATCCTTTACCTCAATGCCATATACCTACTTTCTCTCCATATCTTTGATGTCTTCAAGATATAAAAATGTATTTATCGAATATATTCAGTGATCTGACTTCCACAGCTTTCTGTGGGAGAGAATTCCTCATACCCTATATCCAGACACTGTGACCCCTGGTACCTGATTCCCCAACCAGGGAAACATCCTCCCTGCATCTTTCTGTCGAGCCCTGCTATATCCGCTCTAAACTCTAGTGAATACATGCCCAGTCAAACCCACTTTATCTGCAATTTTACCTAATGCAGAGAGGGAGTCACCAACACTGGCTCTGAAACAGAAAATCTCCACTCAGCATTGACCTTTCCTATAGTCATGTCCAGAGTCTCATTCCCCAAAGTAATCTTATTTTAAAGTTAATTAGAGACCTGACTTAGGTTTCAATCGATGCTACCTTTAAAAAAAAAAATCACCAAATACAAAATATTTCTATAGTACGGACTGATGTAGCATCTTCAACAGTGTACAACATCCCATGACACTTCACTGAAAGTGTGATCAGGCAAAACATGTCACGGAGTCAGAGAGAGATATCAGAATAGATTCCATTGAAACAGACAGGATTCTTTAAGGGGCTTGACAGGGTCAATGCTGAGAGGATGCTTCCCCTCCTACGAGAGCCTAAGACCAGCGGGTGTAGTCTCAGAATAAAAGGGCACCAATTTCAGACTGAGATGAGGAGGGTTAGGTGTCTTTGTGGTTGGGTGGGGACAGACAACCATGGGGGTGCAGAGTCCTTGTGTACATTTAAGGTTCAGACAGACAGATTCTTGATCAGTCGGGGAATCAAGGAAAACACAGGAAAGCAGATGTGAGGAATGTCAGACCAGCCACAATCCTAATGATTGATAGAATAGGCTCGAAGGGTCGAATGGCCTACTTCTCCTGTTACAACACAGGGTAAACCTTCCTGCTTAATTTAAAGCCAGCAACACAGAAAAGATTTATCCAGTGCAGTAATCTGTAAACATTCGAGAGGCCAAGAACTATTTAAAGTTATATAATTTCCAACTTTATTTCTTAAAGTATAACAGAGAATAATTAACTATTTACCATTCCTTACTCTAACCCATCTTTTACCGTCCCTTCTATATTACTAGTCCAATAAAACTCCCAATCCACATTTCTTATCTCAAGCTTTCATTCTACTATTCAGATCTTCCTAGTAATATAGAAGGGAAGTTAAAGATAGGTTAGAGAAAGGAATGGTAAATAGTTGTTAATTATTCTCTGTTATACTTTAAGAAATAAAATTGTTAATTTTTACTTTAAATAGTTCTTGGCCTCTCGAATTTTTAAAGATTACTGCACAGGATAAATCTTTTGTGTGTTGCTGGTTTTAAATTAAACAGGAGGGTTTACCCCATTGGTGTCACAGGTTACTGATCAAAAAGGTACCTTTTTGAGAGAGCTATTTTCCAGGCAGTCTGTTTACATGCTGGGCTTGACAGTTCTCCTCTCAACTGTTCAATTTTCCCCGGTCTTATACCCCAAGGCATCAGATTATGTCATTTGCTTTTAAAGATTGCCAAATCAAACTGGATTGGAGTTTGATACTTTTCGGGGTATAATTTAAACTGGCCAAATTCAAAATTTGTTTTTGTCTCCAGGCAACGAGCTAATCGAGTTACTCGACCAAGTGTTACATTGTTGCCTTATTGAGAACATTTGGTGCTGTGACCGGTAGTTCTGCTGCTTTTAACTCTCAAAGTACACCCACATCTTCATAACGTCCTCAGATTTCTTATGGTCTTCCAACACACGCGATCAAAAGCGTGGTCCAAGGGGTTGGTTTATGGAGAAGCTTAAAGCAGGAGATGGATGGAGAGGTGAAGGTATCTCAGAGCTAGGACTGGAGGCAATTAAATGCATGCCTACTCACAGTGGAGAGAAGGAACTCGATGGAGGGTTGCTGTCAGAGACTAGGGCTGGAGGGCCGCACAGATCTCAAGAGTGCGGTTGAGCTGGGTAGGGTCATAAACGTTAAGAAACTTTTGACCAGGGGTATGAGAATTTTAAAATCCAGACATTGGTTCCTGGTCGGGCCAATCTTGGTTAGCAAGCACAGCTGAAAGATATTTTGTGCAAGTTATATGGGGAGATGGGTTTTGGAAGAGGTCAGGTTTACAGAGTAGGTGAACAGGAGAAAGTGAGGACTGCAGGTGGTGGAGATCAGAGCAGAGAGTTGGGTGCTGAAAAAGCACAGCAGGTCAGACAGCATCCAAGGAGCAGGAGAATTGACGTTTCGGGCATAAGCCCTTCATCAGGATTCCTTTTTGACGACGAGAGAAGGTGAACAGCCAGGTGGGGACTAGAATGGTAGCAAATGCCCAGGTAAAGGATGCAGCAGCAGACGGGTGGAGCTGGACAACGTTACGAAGGAGAGGAACCACAAGGGAATTCAAACTTCAACTCGTATGAAGGTGGAAAACAGCAACTAAAACTAAAGAACTGCAGATGCTGAAAATCCAAAAGAAAACACTGCTGGAGAAGCACAGCAGGTTTGGCAACATCTGTGGAGAAAAAGCAGAATTAACGTTTTGGGTCCAGGGACCCAAAGGGTTCTGAGCAAGGGCCACTGGATCTGCCGCATTAACCCTGCTTTCTCTCCACAGATGCTACTGAGGATTCAAAACAGTCAGCTTCAGCTGCAGCAAGCCTGGTCAGTTCAGTGAACCTTTAAGGGGCAACAGTTTTTAATTCCTTTTAACTAATTTTGTATTTATTCTGTAACCAATGACGCACAGTGATTTATTTTCCTGTTACAGTTTGAGTAATCGCAACTTTTGACCTGACCACTAGATGGAACTAAAACCACATGATACTGTATTATCAATTTATTGTTGTTAATCCATTCCATGTTCACCATACATTCGGAAGGAATCATAGAGATGAACAGCAGGGAAACAGACCCCGTGGTCCAACTCGTCCGTGCTGACCAGATATCCTAAATTAATAGAATGCCATTTGCCAGCATTTGGCCCATATCCCTCACAACCCTTCCTATTCATGCACCAATTCAGATGCCTTTTAAATGTTGTAATTGTACCAGCCTCCACCACTTCCTCGTTCCATACATGCACCACCCACTGCATGAAAAGGTTGTCCCTTAAGTCCCTTTTATATCTTTCCCCTCTCCCCATAAACCTATGCCCTCTAGTTCCGGACTCCACCACCCCAGGGAAGAGACTTTGTCTATTTACCCTTTCCATGCCCCTCATGATTTTATAAATTTCTATAAGGTCACCCCTCAGCCTCCGCTGCTCCAGTGAAAATAGCTCCAGCGAAAATAGCTCCAGCCTATTCAGCCTCTCCCAATAGCTCAAACCCTGCAACTCTGGCAACATCCTTGTAAATCTTTTCTGAACCCTTTCAAGTTTCACAACACGCTTACTACAGCAGGGAGACCAGAAAGAAATGCAATGAGGATGCCATTTGACTCAAACATGACAAGAAATATACCTTGCCCCACCTTCAACTATCGCAACAGATCGTGGAGATGTACAGCACAGAAACAGACCCTTCGGTCCAACCCATCCATGCCGACCAGATATCCCAATCCAATCTAGTCCCACCTGCCAGCATCCAGCCCATATACCTCCAAACCCTTCCTATTCATATACCCATCCAAATGCCTCTTAAATGTTGCAATTGTACCAGCCTTCACCACTTCCTTTGGCAGCTCATTCCATACACGTACCACCCGCTGCGTGAAAAAAATTGCCCCTTAGGTCTCTTTTATATCTTTCCCCTCTCACCCTAAACCTATACACTCTAGTTCTGGACTCTCCAGGGAAGAGACTTTGTCTATTTATCCTACCCATGCCCCTCATGATTTTGTAAACCTCTATTAGGTCACCCCTCAGCCTCCGACGCTCCAGGGAAAACAGTCTCAGCCTGTTCGGCCTCTCCCTACAGCTCAAACCCTCCAACCCTGGCAACATCCTTGTAAGTTGAAACCTTATTGCTGGAACAGCACAGCAGGTCAGGCAGCATCCAGGGAACAGGAGATTCGACGTTTCGGGCACAGGCCCTTCTTCAGGAATCTGCAGACCTCACTTTCTCCTCAAAGATTTCAACCTACTGCGAATCCTCTTACAAGGATGCCTTCCTTGAAGAAGCTCTCTGCCATCTCCAGCATCTGCAGACCTCACTTTCTCCTCGAAGAGAACATCCTTGTAAACCTTTTCTGAACCCTTGCAAGTTTCACAACATCTTTCTGATAGGGAGGAGACCAGAATTTCACACAATGTTCAAACAGTGGCTTAACCAATGTCTTGTACAGCTGTAACATAATCTCCTGTTTTCTCCCTTTCCATTGGCCTGAAATAGCCTTTGAATCTTTAATGTGCTACCTTGCCCAATAATCCAATACCATCATCTCCACCAAGTCCATCAGCACAAATGTCTTTTCCAAAACAAATTCTGGCTGCTTTTTATTCCCTACAGCTTGATGTTTCCTCTGGATCTAAAGGACCCTCGTCCATCCTTGCATCAACTGATTTTCATAATCGGAAATCATAGAATGATACAGTACAGAAGACAGCCTTCAGCTCATTGACACTGTACTGTCTTGTCAAAGCAACTTTGTCTACATTGGGCCCACACTCCAGCACTTGGTCCATCATCTTGAATGTTGTGATGTTTCAAGTGGCTCATTGGAGAGAGACAGGGAAATATTCTGGAATGTAAGCATTACAGCAAGCCTGTCATCTCTCAGAATCCAGACAGTTCAGATAGAGGCCATTTGGCCCATCGAGTCTGCACTAACCCTCCAAACTGCATCCAACTCTGACCCACCTTATCTCTGTAACCCCACATTTCCCAAGGCCAATCCACTTTAACCTGCACATCTTTGTGACTGTGGGAGGAAACCGGAGCAAACCCGCGCAGACAGTCGCCTGAAGGTGGGATCAAATCTGGGTCCCTGGCGCTGTGAGGCAGCAGTGCTAACCACTGAGCCACCGGGTCACCCCTTCAGGCTTTTTCAAAAATAATGGTTACAAGGTGTGGGTGTGGCTGGATGGGCCAGCATTTATTGCCCATCCCTAATTGCCCTGAGTCAGTGGCTTCGTTGACCTGCTGCAGCTGTGAGGGGACCAGGTGGGATGCACTGACCATGCTGTGAGGAAGTGAGTTCTGGGAATTTGACCCAGCAACAGAGAGGGAACACGATATACTTCCACACCATCGGCACGCAGCAAGTTTCAGATTTGCAGAATCCGCAATATTTAACTTTTGTTTCTCCCCCCCCCCCAGGACAAGTTTTCTTTTTAAAGTCTTTCTTGGGTTGTGGGTGCCACTGACAAGGCCAGTATTTGTTGGTCATCCCTAATTGCCCTCCGAACTGAGTGCCTCATTCGGCTATTTCAGAGGGCAGATGAGAGTCAACCATGATTGCTGTGAGGTTGGAGTCGCATGTAGGCCAGACCAGATAAGGACGGCGGATTTCCTTCCCTCAGAGACATTTACAGGAGTTTGCCCAACACAGTAACTGTGAATATTGTCCTCTCACAGTGTTCCAACACCTCAACTTTAAAATTCACCTCGTTACTTTAAAATCCCTCCATGTTCCTAACCCCTCCTTAGTTCCGTTTAATCTCATCCATCCCAAAATCTATCCACGGTAACCGTGACACCTTCAGCTTGAACATTCCTATTTTCACCACTCTGGCAGCTGCCTGGATCCTAAACTCTGGAATTCCCTCCCTAAAGGTCTTCAAACTCCCCATCCTCCTTAACACTGGCCCCCTTTGACCAGGCATTTCGTCACCAGTCCTAGTATCTCCTTACGTGGCTCAGTGTTCAATTGGATGTTTTGCGACATTAAAAGCACTATAATAAATGCAAGTTGTTGTTGCATTTTGACAATACTGTACTGACATATTGTAGGTCAGCAGGACAACCCAAACACAAGATGAAAACCTGCACATTATTCTCCAGGATTGACCAGGAAGAGAGGAATCCTACACAAATAGTCAGAATGAACATTACCGGCAGCGTCGCTCCAGTAAGCTCCCTTCTCACTCACCAGCAACTCCTCCAGTGGCTGCTGAAATGCCAAAGTATCCACTCGAAGGAAGGTTCATATCCTTCACTTCTGTGCACAATTCGTAGCTCTCGTCGAGATCAGTCTGGCCCATATTTAAGTGTACCTGCAGGGGGCGCCAGGGGGAGGAAAATGATCAGCAATGTAGCAGAACAGAGACTGGATCTGTTTCTGCCTGGAGGATTAGATTAGATTAGATTCCCTACAGTGTGGAAACAGGCCCTTCAACCCAACAAGTCCACACCAACCTCCGAAGAGTAACCCACCCAGACCCATTTCCCTCTGACTAATGCACCTAACACTATGGGCAATTTAGCATGGCCAATTCACCTGACCTGCACATCTTTGGACTATGGGAGGAAACCGGAGCAAACCCACGCAGACACGGGGAGAATGTGCAAACTCCACACTGACAGTTGCCCAAGGCCAGAACCGAACCTGGGACCCTGGTGCTGAGGCAGCAGTACTAACCACTGAGTCACCGTGCCGCCCTGAGGATGCAGCATCACATTCAAAAGACAGATAACAGTCAGGGTCCTCCCTCTACAAACCGCTGGGAGATATACTTAGAAATCAATGATTTACTTAGAGAACAAAATTCCAGAAGCCAACCAATAAAATTTAAAGACATCTCCAATGGAACATGCTAAGTTGGCTGTGGAAGAAAAGCAAAATTGGAACAAAGCAGAGAGAAAAAATTGTCAAACGATAATAATTGAGAATCAACAACATGAGATTGGACAATTATCCACGAGCTATTCTCCTCCTCCAGCACCCCAACATTCCTCAAACAGTCTAACCCCGTCGTATACCAGATATTAGATTCCCTACAGTATGGAAATAAGCCCTTCAGCCCAACAAGTCCACACCGACCGTCCGAAGAGTGACCCATTCAGACCCATTCTCTTACCCTATATTTACCCGACTAATGCACCTAACACTGTGGGCAATATAGCATGGCCAATTCACCTGACCTGCACATCTTTTGATTGTGGGAGGAAACCGGAGCACCCGGAGGAAACCCACACAAACACAGGGAGAATGTGCAAACTCCACAGACAGTCGCCCACGGCAGGAATCGAACCTGGGTCCCTGGCGCTGTGAGGCAGCAGTGCTAACCACTGAGCCACCGTGCTGCCCATAGATAAATACTACAGCTCAACACAGGGTGAGCCAGGAAGAACAAATGGGGATGAAGAAATTCTAGAAAGAAAGAGGAGTACTCAAGACTAGGGCAAAACCTGATAGAATCATCAAACAAATCTATAAAGTTACACTTGAATAAAAGTCAGACTGTATTACAAGTACTTACCTGTAATGTCTTCTGGTAATACCTTACTCTGATTCTCACAGCGTGATAGATATTGCGATAATCACGGAAACAGGAGCCCAAGGTCTGGCTTCCTCCGTCACTGTAATTTGGATAAAAACACAAATGGGCCCAACCAGTTACTGTTTTATTAAACAGGTACAAAGTAGACAATTCATAACATTAAAAAAGGAGATTTCTGGCTTCAAAATTATATGACAAACATGAAGTAGCAAGTTAATGGACTATTTTGGAACATTCAGAAAGTCCAACTCTCTTGGATTGAAAGGAAAAATAAAAGTTAGAATCTGATGTAGAAGATTTAAGAGGCAAGGTACTCATAAAGCAGCATGGCAAGCTTTCAAGTGAATTCTAGTAATAATGGACAAGAGCCAAGATAATTACCACAAAAGCCTCAGTTTTGCAGTGAAGCCAGTTCATTTGGATCCCAAAGGAACCTGATCTTGTGCCACCCCATCTACGAATAACTCCAGCCGCAAATTATCTCCAAGTCTCTCAGAACTGACCAAGTTGAATAGGAAGGGTTTGGAGGGATAATGGGCCAGGTGCTGGCAGGTGGGACTAGATTGGGTTGGGATATCTGGTCGGCATGGACGGGTTGGAGTGAAGGGTCTGTTTCCATGCTATACATCTCTACGACACTATAAGTGACCCTTCAGTGATAATGCCAATCATTAATAGGAAGACAGCATCCCAACATCACCTTGAACAAGCAGAGTCAGCAACAACTCCCACTTATACAACATCTTTAAAAAATACCAAGATGCTTCATGATTAAATTTGATAAATGGACAGATAATTAACGCTTGCTATGATACCCACACTCAAGAAAAACCTGGAACAATTAAGGTTTGACATTAAAAGCTTAATGTTACAAAATAAAACAAGAATTATTCCTCTGGAATAGTTAGAATGTGAGACATTAACCAAGGCATCGCTCCTTAACCAGAGAGTCTGGAAACAGACCCTTCAGTCCAACTTGTCCATGTCGACTAAGTTTCCCAAACAAAACTAGTCCCATGTGCCTGTAGTTGGCCAATATCCCTCAAAACCTTTCCTATTGATGTACCTGTTCAAATTCCTTTTAAATGTTGTAAGTGTACTCACAAAGTGGCAAATTACGAAGAAAGGAAAAAATGAGCCAAGTATTCATTTCCATACAAGCTTTGAAAGTCACTTCTTTCCTTATCCATTCAAACAAGCATCGGTTTTCTAAATTCGATTAGAGGGAAGCTTACAAATAACACTTTGTCAGTCTCCAACATAAAATAAACTTGAGGCATCAAGTTGCCTTTCAGCCTCAAGTGCAAAACGCTGATTTGAGTTTCGAAAACAACTCAAGTTCACCCCACAAATGAAATGAAAACTTACTTCAAGTGATCATATGTAAGACGTCCATCATTTCCTACCACAAGGATGGCTGGATTGTTCATCTAAGAAACAACATAAGCAACATTAGGAGGAGGTTGAAATAGCCCTTCATTCGAGGAGGAATTTACTGCAGTTGCTGGAATCTGTACTGAAAACAACAAATACTGGATCTCAGTGGGTCAGGCAGCATCCATGGAGAGACAGCAAGCTTACGTTTCCAATCAAGATGACTTTTCATCAGAGCTTTAGCTAGAGTCAGAGTCATCCGGCACGGAAGCAGACCCTTCGGTCCAACCAGTCTATATCAAACATAATCCCAAACTAAACTAGTCCCACCTGCCTGCTCCTGGCCCACATCATTCCAAACCTTTCCTATTCACGTATCTACCCAAATGTCTGTTAGATGTTGTAATTGTATCCACATCTAACACTTTCTCAGGAAGTTCATTCCACACATGAACCACCCTCTGTGTAAACAATTTGCTTATGTCTTTTTTAAAAATCTCTCTTCTCTCACCTTAAAAATGTGCCCACTCGTCTTAGAATCCCCCATCTTAGGGAAAAAGAGCACAACCATTAACCCTATCTATACCTCTCATTATTTTATAAACTTCTATCAGATCGCCTCTCAACCTCCTACGCTCTGGTGAAAAAAGTCTCAGCCTTACTTTCTAACTCAAACCTTCCATACATCCTGAGATTAGATTAGATTACTTACAGTGTGGAAACAGGCCCTTCAGCCCAACAAGTCCACACCGACCCGCCGAAGCGCAACCTACCCATACCCCTACATGTACCCCTTTTTACCTAACACTACGGGCAATTTAGCATGGCCAATTCACCTGACCTGCACATCTTTGGACTGTGGGAGGTAACCAGAGCACCCGGAGGAAACCCATGCAGACACGGGGAGTATGTGCAAACTCCACACAGTCAGTCGCCTGAGGCGGGAATTGAACTCGGGTCTCTGGCGCTGTGAAGCAGCAGTGCTAACCACTGTGCCACCGTGCCGCCCCACAGTGTACAAAATGATTAGGGGTTTAGATAGGGTTGACAGTGAGAATCTTTTTCCATGTATGGAGTCAGCTATTACAAGGGGGCATAGATTTAAATTAAGGGGGGGTAAGTATAGGACAGATGTTAGGGGTAGGTTCTTTACTCAGCGAGTCGTGAGTTCATGGAATGCCCTGCCAGTAGCAGTGGTGGACTCTCCCTCATTATGGACATTTAAGCGGGCATTGGATAGGCATATGGAGGATAGTGGGCTAGTGTAGGTTAGGTGGGCTTGGATCGGCGCAACATCGAGGGCCGAAGGGCCTGTACTGCGCTGTATTCTTCTATGTTCTATGTTCTATCCTGGAGAAACTCTTCTGAAAACCCACTTCAGCTTAACAATATCCTTCTTATAACTGGGTGACCAGACCTGGGCACAGTTCTCCAGAAGAGGCCTCACCAATGACCTTCAATCTTTCGGATTTGCCAGGATTCAATTGGAGTTTGCACCAAAATTACAGCAGGATTCTAAACGCTGTGGATTCACCAGAGAATTGATGAAAGTGACTTTTTGTTGTCTCCGTATCTCAGGTGAGAAAGAGCCCACCAGAGGCTGATTAGCAGCTGTAAAAACACACTCTTCAACTCAATTACAGAGGCAACAGCACCATTGTGCAATCTTACGATCGGAACACACCACTAACAAGTAGTGCTGAAAATCCATCATTGCTGAAACCCTAGGGGGTTGTAGGACTTTTGGTAATATCATCAAGGCAATGTCATCCATTATCAAAGTTGATGTAAAAGCAAACCTGAGCTGCAGTAATGGGAATCCTGAAACAACCATCAGTTGTTGTAAAGACCCATCCGGTTCATTAATGTCCTTTAGGGAAAAATATCTGCCATCCTTACCCAGTCTGGCCTATAGGTGATTCTAGATCCACAGGTAAGTGGCTGAGTTTTAAATGCCCTCTGAAATGGCCAACCTAACTTCCCAGTCACCACCCATTTTAATTCCCCTTCCCACTCCCTTTCCGACATGCCCATCCTCGGCTTCCTCCACTGCCACAGCGAATCAGACCACAAATTGGAGGTAGAACACCTCATCTTCTGCCTGGGCAGCCTACAGTCTGGAGGACTCAAAGTTGAGTTTTCCAATTTCAAATAACCTTCCCACCCATCCCCCACCCCCTCCTCCCTTCCATTCCTCTGACTGACCCTTCCTTCCAGCCACCAACTGGATTCATTCCTCCTATTGACCAACCAGAACATACCAACCACCCCTATTCACCTATCACTACCTCACCATGCTGACCCTCTCCCCACGCATAACAGCACCCCTCCTTTATATCCCTACCCCCATCTCCATTCCTGAAGAAGGGTTATACCCGAAACATTGACTTCACCTCCTGACGCTGCCTGGCTTGCTGTGTTCTTCCAGCCTCCTGCTTGTCTACTCTGAAATGGCCTGGCAAACCACTCAGTTCAGGGACAATTAGCAATAGGAAATAAATGCCAGCCTTACCAGCAATAATCACATAAGAATATTTTTTAAAAAACAGAATGGGAACACTGAATTCCAATTTTGACAGGATAATCAAAAACAACTTGAATGTATATAGGGCTGCAAAGATTGCAGACATTATTCAAGATGACCCTATTGTAGCAGTCACTCTGATTTAAAGCAAAACAATGATTGTCATTAACTTCAAACTTTCACGTACGCACTTTACTCAAGCAGCACCACCTTTCTGACTTACCTTGCCGTCATTGTCGTATGTGTCAAGGAAGATGCCAACTCCATCCCAGTGATCAACTGCGCCATAAACCGGCCCTGTCGGTCCCTTTTCTCTGGTATACCATATGGCCTGTGATAACAGGAAAGGATTGAGCATCTGCCCATATAGGTGGATTCACATTATACATCACAATTTGTGTCTGCCTTTGCTGATAAAGCAGGTTCACACCATTTGTATTGTGGAACCTTGCATGTTCAGCACTCTCTCCCAACAAGCATGGGGGGGATACTAAGGGAGGAGAATAAAAAGTCGCCTTAGTCTATCCACTGGGCACAGAGAGCAGACACAGAGGTTGGAGATGAGATTGCCTCTTCCGCTAATGCTAGTTCACATCGTGAGCATGAGCAAACAAACTCTAAAGGATGTGGCACCACTTTAATTTATTCAAGGTGCAATAAAATGTACAAAGTTCGCAGGGTTCTGAAGATTGGATTACGCACAATATTAAATAAGGTCATCATACAAACAGTTGTCAATATTAAAGCATCTTATTTTCAATGATAATACTTTGGAGTTATGTTTACTTATTAAAGAGTTGAATCAATTACTGTCAATGGCATTTTAAAAACACAATGAACTTTGCTTTTGTTAAAACAAGGGTCATTTGGAAAACTGATTTAGGTGCGTTCTCCTAAGCATTGTATGTAGAACGATGGCAAACTTAAACTGACAGGATTTATTGTGAGTTGAAGTATATTCACCATCACAACTGCATACTTCTTACAATTATGTGAAACAATTGGAGATATAACTCAAAACTGTGTAAATTCATAAAAGACACAAACTGGAGTCAAAATCTGAAGCAATAGGCTAAACAGCCGACACCCTTAGAACCAGATGAAACATGAATGATGGGCAAAAGGTTGATAGAAAGATGGCATAAGATCCCTCAAGAGAGAGAGGGATTCACTGCGTGTCCCTTACTCATAGTTCACCGCGATGGATTTCAAGATTTCATCACCATCTTGAATCCTTTTCAGCTCAACATTTGATTAGGTAGGAGGAGTGCTCAATCATCCACTCATTCAGGAATGCATTTGTGCGTGCAGAAAGTAAGTTACCTTAAACTGCTTCTCAACCCGGTTCCTGTGACATTAGCAAAGAGTATGAATTAAAGTGTTTGTTTTACTTTTGTATAATACACCATCCACAGTCAAGTGCTTAACCCATTTTAGGAGAGCCGTGTTCCGTAATACAATGCAAACAAAGTCATGGGTGTGAGGAAGTAAAAACACCAACTATTCAGAGAGAATTCGTAGACACCAAATCTCCCAGTAAGACAGCAGCAAAATAAGATGCTCCTCTGCTCTGCCCATTTGTTTCCTTCTGTTCTGCCTCTTTCCTCCATCAACCCCAGCCACCCGGCCTCTGGAACATTGGTGCCAACGGGCAGTGCCCTGTGCGGAGTGTGGCAACCAGTGGCCTGGAGTGGAGCATGACAGCAGACAGCAATCAGACCAGGTGAAGGCCCCCTGTGTTGGTTTGCTGCAGAGAGGCACTGAGATGTTTATCTTGTAACTTGGCTTGTTTTTCTGGCCGATGGTTATACTGTGCATAGCTCAATCTAACTTTGTTTTTCTTCATTCCTCTATTTTGTCACAGAGCAGGTACAAAGGTACCCAGGTACAATATGATGGCACGGTAGTAGTGGCTTATAAAAACCTTTCACTGTACTCATTTGCGTACGTGACAATAAAGCCAATTCAATTCAAAATTGAGAATGTTTTGAGCAATTGTTTAAGTCTAGTCACGGACTCCCTTTGCATCAGGTGACAATAAGTTGTTTGTATCTCATGGACATCGAGGAAACTCTTACAGAGATTATGTTTGGTAATAAAGGAAAAACACACCAATCCATCAGCTCCAATTCTGTTCCTGCCACTTATCCGAAATGAAACTTCTATTTCCCAGTTCTCAAACGCTGCATTGCTCTTGGTCCAAACTGACCCACTTTGGCTTTTCATTGAGGGAACAACTCGAATGCGTTCAGAGCTGGGAAGGGCATCTGAAAAGGAATAAAAGCAAATGGTCACTGCTCCTTACCTTAAAACTAATACGTTATACAAAGAAGGGTGACTGGTGACATTTGCCTAACTGGTTCAAAATTTAATAGTTTAGAATGCAACTTGATGTAGTGAACATAAATATAGTGGCATAGTTGTAACATCACAGTACCAATAACTCAGGAGGCCAGGCTAATGATCTTGGACAAGGAGTCAAATCCCACCATGACAACTGACAGAATTCAAAATCAAAAGTAATAAATAAATCTGAATTGAAAGTCAGTCTTAAGAATCGTGACTATATTGGGTGGTCACAAAAATCCATCCTGTTCACTGATATCCTTTGGGGAAGGAAATCTGCCATTCTTAAGTCGTCCGGCCTACATGTGACTCCAGACCTGAAGCAACATGGTCATCTCTTAACCACCCTCTGGAAAGGTCCAGCAGGCAACTCAGTCATTGATATCAAACTGATACAGGAACGTCAAACTGCATGGGTTGCAGTTCGAGAAATCAATTCGCTATTACCTTCAGAGACAAAAACAGAAATTGCCGGAAAAGCTCAGCAGGTCCGGCAGCATCAGTGGAGAGAAATCAGAGTCAACATTTTGAGTCAAGTGCAGTTCAGGAAGGGTCCCTGGACCTGAAAAGTTAACTCTGATTTCTCTCCACAGATGCTGCCAAACCTGCTGAGTTTTTCCAGCAATTTCTGTTTTTGTCCCCAATTTACAGCATCTGCAGTTCTCTCAATTTTTATTTACATTGACCTTCTTAAGGATAATTAGGGGCAGGCATTAAATGCTGGCTTGCCTGCTGAGACATAAATTCTATTGAAGAATGAAAATGTAGTTTACTAGTTCAATCCCTGATAAGGCCCTTTGTAGTTACTGGTATCTTGAACTAAGATGTTACATCAATATTGCCATGGCGACACAATGGATCAGCCTGCTTTTAAATGGACCTTGAGGCTATAATCTTATCACTTACCCCAGGCTCAGTCTGCAATCAGGCTGCATTTCACAGCACACAAGGTTTCATTAAGACAACAGAGCAGGTATTTTGGCAAAATAAAAACTTTCCACTCACTGTCAAGTAGCTCTTTTGAAAGAAAAGTTCCAGGTCACCAATTATAGAGTCTACAATTTGGCTTGTCTATCACCGCGATAGATGGAAAGATGAAAACAGTAAAATTGATGAGCCTTTGGCAGGTTAAAACATACACTTCGGGCATGTCACTCAAACACACATGTACACACAGAAGATGACAACTAAGAGATGCCAGAGAAACGAAAGCAGAGATCCGGTGCACGCACAATGGATCGAAAGGCCTCCTATTCTACCATGATAATTCTGTGACTCCATGTATACCAACCTGAGTTTCGGAGCCACAAGGTCATGTTGCAGCTGTACAAAACTCTGGTGTGGCCGCACTTGGAGTATTGTGTACAGTTCTGGTCACCGCATTATAGGAAGAATGTGGAAGCTTTGGAAAAGATTCAGAGGAGATTTACTAGGATGTTGCCTGGTATGGAAGGAAGATCTTATGAGGAAAGGCAGAGGGACTTGAGGCTGTTGTCATTAGAGAGAAGAAGGTTGAGAGGTGACTTAAATGAGACATACAAGATAATCAGAGGGTTAGGTAGGGTGGACAGTGAGAGCCTTTTTCTTCGGATGGTGATGGCTTGCATGAGGGAACATAGCTTTAAATTGAAGGGTGATAGATATAGGACTGATGGCAAAGGTCATTTCTTTACTCAGAGTAGGAGAGGTGTGCAATGCCCTGCCTGCAATAATAGTAGACTCGCCAACTTTAAGGGCATTTAAATGGTCATTGGATAAAAATATGGATGAAAATGGAATATATTGGCTTCAGATTGGTTTCACAGGTCAGCACAATATTGAGCGCCGAAGGGCCTGTATTGCAATGTAATGTTCTAACTATCCTGCTGCGAAGAGCACTAATGATATAAGCACTACTGTCAGAAAGTTACCCAACATCTCTTCCTTAGGCAACACCAGCATCGTTGCTTGACTGGTAATGGTGTTGGAAGATTACTTCCCATTCATTTTTAATTTTTAAAAAAGTTGGTTTGTCAAATGAGAACAATGATGACATATAAATGGCACAATTGTGCTTGTATAAAAGTTTACTTCAGTAGCAGCAGTGAAGAAAATAGGCATCTATTTCTACAGCACCTCTCATGATATCTCAATGTACTTAACACACAATGACGTACTTCTGAACCATGATCGCTGGGCTACAGTTAACCGAGCAGCCAATGTTGACACAGCAAGGCCTCGAACAGCCTCTGTTAACAGTGACAATCAACGTCAAGATTAAAGATAAATGTTGATCAGGACTCACAAGAGAACCATCAACACATTCCACCTCCCCCATCCCCAACCACAGCTGCCCCTCTCACTCTGCTATTCTTCAAAATAATGGTACAAGATGTTTTATCCCCAAAGTAAAGTCAGTTCATTTGTCACGGAGCTAGTGAGGACTGCAGATTCTGGTAAGTCAGAGTCGATAAAGTGTGGAGCTGGAAAAAGCGCAACAGGTCAAGCAGCAAAGGACCGGTGTCCTGGCCCTGAAACATTGACTCTGCTGCTCCTCTGATGCCACTTGACCTGCTGTGCTTTTTCCAGCTCCACACTTTATTGACTCTTTATTTAACAGAAAGGCAGAAACTCTGATATAAAAGCAACGATGATTTTATAACTTGCAAGAACAATGCCACTGCTAACACCCAGGTAGAATTTGCTCCTAAAAGCAAAAGCTCAGGACTCAACGCTGACAGATAATCTTTGAAACTTTCCCCAATGGGAGTAAACTGGTTTTAAGATGTAGTAAATAAGTGAGTTAATGAGTTAGCCCAGCAATCATCAGCTGCTTCATCAATGACCTGCCTTCCACCATAAGGTCAGAAGTGGGAGTATTCACTGACAACTGCACAACGTTCAGTAGCATTTGCGACTCCTCAGATACTGAAACAGTCCATGGCCATCTCCAGCAAGTCATGGAGGCATTCAGGCCTGAATTGCAAAGTGGAAAGTTGCAGCACAAAAGCAGTAAGCAATGACAATCTGCAAGACGGCAGAATCTAACCATCTGATGCCGTCCACCATATTGACAATTTCCAACACCTCAGCCCTAACTGCCTCCTGTTCGCCATGGATGTCCAGTCCCTCTGCACCTTCACTCCCCATCATTCCCTCTCCATTTTGGAGATAAACTGTCCAGTGCCAACCGCTACAAAGCCACTGACTCCCATACCTAGGCTCACTATACCTCGTCACACCCCGCGACCTCCAAGGACTCTATCCCATTCCCCCAATTCCTTCACCAACAGCATATCTATTCGGATGATGCTACTTTCTAAAACAGGGCCCTCAACCAAATCTGACCTATCACCTGTGCTTCCATCCTTGCCCCTTCCCATCAGTCACGACAGTATGATCGGGTTCCCATGGTCCTGACTTTTCATCCCACCAGCTACCGCATTGAAAAGGATCACTCTCCACCATTTCGGACAATTCCAGCTGAACATCACCACCAATCACATCATTCCCTCACTCCCCATCTGTATTTTGTAAGGATTGTTTCCTCTGGGACACCATAGTCTATTCCTTCACTACCTACACCAACCCCTTCCCACCGAAGATGCAACACCTGCCCCTTCACCTCCTCCCTACTCACCATCCAAGGGCCTAAACAGTCTTTCCAGGTGAAGCAATATTTCACCGGTACCTCCTCCAATCTTATGTATTGTATTTGCTGCACCCAATGTGGCCTACTCTACACTGGAGAAACCAATCACAGACTGGGTGACCGCTTTACAGAACACCTTCCCATAGCCGGTCATCTTAACAGCGCCCTGCCCATGTGTCTGTCCTCAGCTGCAGTGTTCCAGTGAATCACAGCACCAACTGGAGGAACAACACCTCATCTTCAGACGAGTCACTTCACAGCTTTTGGGCTTAATATAGAGCTCAACACCTTCAGCTTGTGAACCCACCCCCATTCTTTTGCTTTCTTTTAGCTAACCTTGTTACATTCTCTGTCACCATGTCCTCTCTCCCCTCCCCCCACCCCAGTGGGACTGTCTGTTCCTGCCAGTCTGGCAGTTAGACATACCATTGTTCTTCCATTCTCACAATGTAATCACTTAATCTGCACTATTAACATCCTTTCTCCCCCAGAGCTCCACCACCCCTGCACTAATCGCATAAATGCTGCCCCCTCTAACTTCACATCAGCTCTGATGAAGAGTCACCTAGACTCAAAACATTAGCTTGTTCTCTCCCCATGGACGCTGCCTGACACACTGTGATCTCCAGCATTTTTTGTTTTCATATTCTAACCATCCCTCTTGACTATCATTGCCATAATTGAAACCTGCATTATTTTGGGGAGTTGCCATTGACCAGAAACTGAACTGGACCTGCCATATAAATGTCATGCCTACATGAGCTGGAATCCTGCAGCAAGTAACTGAGCTCCTGACTCCCCAAAGCCTATTCATCAGCTACAAGGTACAAGTCAGGAGTGTGATAGAATACTTCTCACTTGCCTGGATGGACATAGCTCCATTAACACTCAAGGAGTTGAACACCAAGAGTAAAGCAGACTGCTGGATTGACACACCATCCACCAAATTAAACATCCTATCCCTCTACAATCAACACACACCATCCACTAGGGGCACTGCAGCACCTCACCAAGGGTTCTCTTACAGCATCTGCCAAAAATTACAGCCTCCACCACACCACAAGTTCAAGGGGGTCAGCTAGTTCAGTTGGCTGGTTGTGATGCAGAGTGACCCATAATAGCGTGATTTCAATTCCTGAACAAGCTGAGGTTTCCGTGAGAGACTCCCCTTCCCAACTTCTCCAATCGCCTGAGGGGTGTTGACCTTCAGGTTAAACTACCACCAGTTGCCTCTCTCAATAAGAAACAGGAGTAAGGCCATCTGGCCCCTCGAGCCTGCTCCACCATTTAATAGAGTCATAGAAATGTACAGCATGGAAACAGACCCTTCGGTCCAACCTGTCCATGCCGACCAGATATCCAAACCCAATCTAGTCCCACCTGCCAGTACCCGGCCCATATCCCTCCAAACCCTTCCTATTCATATACCCATCCAAATGCCTCTTAAATGTTGTAATTGTACCAGCCTCGACCACTTCCTCTGGCAGCCCATTCCATACATGTACCACCCTCTGCATGAAAACATTGCCCCATAGGTCTCTTTCCCCTCTCACCATAAACCTATGCCCTCTAGTTCTGGACTCCCCAACCCCAGGGAAAAGACTTTGCCTATTTATCCTATCCATGCCCCTCATAATTTTGTAAACCTCTATAAGGTCACCCCTCATCCTCCGATGCTCCAGGGAAAACAGCCCCATCCTATTCAGCCTCTCCCTATAGCTCAAATCCTCCAATCCTGGCTACATCCCTGTAAATCTGATCTTTTCATGGACTCAGCTCCACTTACCTGCCCGGTCACCATAACCCTTAACTGTTCAAAAATCTACGTTTGCCTTAAAAAACACTCAATGAGGTAGCCTGAACTGCTTCACTGGGCGGGGAATTCCACAGATTCACAACCCTCTGGGTGAGGAAGTTCCTCCTCAACTCAGTCTGAAACCTGCTCCCCCTCATTTTAAGATATGCCCCCAGGTCTCGAACAGCACTGTACCCCTGTAGATGTCCATACACCACAGGGACGGCAGCAGTTCAAGAAGGCAGCTCATGAGCACCTTCTAAAGGGCAACTAGAGATGGGCAATAAACCCAGACATCTATTCCTGATGAAGGGCTTTTGCCCGAAACATCGATTTTCCTGCTCCTCGGATGCTGCCTGACCTGCTGTGCTTTTCCAGCACCACTCTGATCTAAACCCCAGATGGTGACACCCCCACATTCTGAGAATAAAATGTTAAAAACAGATCAACCTCCAGAATGTACAAAGTTAAAAATCACACAACACCAGGTTATAGTCCAACAGGTTTAATTGGAAGCACTAGCTTTCGGAGCGACACTCCTTCATCACCCTTCATCCCCAACCACCTGATGAAGGAGCAGCGCTCCGAAAGCTAGTGCTTCCAATTAAACCCATTGGACTATAACCTGGTGTTTGTGATTTTTAACTTTGTACACCCCAGTCCACCTCCAAATCCAGAATGTAAACTGCAGAGGCTGAATACCATCAGACTTCTGTACCTATGTTTGGTAGTCCACTAATATTTATCTGAATTCACATCATTTTAAGGCCAGGTTCATATCCGGGCCGTGTAATTTTATTCAGTATGGTAACAGCAATTTTCTAAGATAGAATGCCCCACACTACAGAATGAGAACTTTTGTACAGAAACAATGTGTAACTGATAGCCCCCACAGAGGTGTGCGGTGCACGTGTAAAAGAGACACCAGGTTTTAAGCAGCAGCTAATATTGAAAAGGAGGAAGATTTCATGAGGAAACTTGCTGGCCAGCAGTGTCACTGCAGAAAACTCACAGCAAGTGCTCAGAAAATTTAAAACAAACAACCCACCGTATGTCCGACCCTCAAACATTGTTTTGCTAGTTTTACTGCACACACCAGCACAAGTGGCTGCAGAGAGACACTGGAGAAGTAGTTTGTAAATGAGCTTGCAAAGTTTGGAATTTGCCCTTCCCCCGGGAAAGGTTTGTAGAACTTACTGCCGTGGTGGGTCCAAAAAGGGATGGTACCATCTTGCAGCACCAGGTGCGGACCTTTGAAGCTGTGCTTGTATTCGAAGCGGCGGTGGGCGCTCACTGGCTTCAGGCTGAGGATGGGAGCAGGGAGCCAGGCCAACAGGAGCAACACACACACAACCATCGTTCGCTCGCTCGCTCACCCTCCACTGCGCCGCAAGCGCCACCGGTCCCACATGGGAGAGCTACTCGGCAGCAAGCCATTGGCTGCCGCTGCTTGGCTCAAGAGCCAACAAGCTCCCAAGTTAGTGCATTGCTCAGTGTCCCTTGCACTAACATAGGCTACATCCAGCTGTACCAAAATACATCGTACCTAGAACCTCCTCTACAAAAGGTTCAAACTTGTAGTTATTTTTAAAACAATTCCCCCCCCCCCAACACACACACACACATTTTCTAAATATAACTCTTTGAAATAACGTGGCAAATAGGACGAGACAAATTGCATCGGGGATATTAAAATATACTAGGATAGTCGAAGATTATAAATTTGCTTAGGTCTTTTCATAAAAGTTGCTTCTTCCCCCAATGATCTAATTTGCATTTATTCAACGGACAAGCTGGACCCGGGCTTAAAGGTCTTTCAGATCGTGAAATGAAAATATAAAATGCCCTAAGCACTTCGTTAGCATCTGCAGGGTCATCCAACAATCAACTAACCCCTAATTAGGTCGAGAACTGATTAGAGAGTCTTTAGTGCAAATCGAAAGGATTTATTTATTCCAGTAGCAGAATGAATTATAATGTGGTTTAAATGAAATTTAAACAGGTACCAATTGGGCAAAAGTGGGTACTGCAGATGCTGGAAATCAGAGTCTAGATTAGAGTGGTGCTGGAAAAGCACAGCAGGTCAGGCAGTATCCGAGGAGCAGGAAAATCGACGTTTCGGGCAAAAGCCCTTCATCAGGAATCAGAAAGAGGTACCAACTGGTCCAGTCAGAACGAAGAAAGTAAACATTTTTGAGAGGCCTTGGGTTTTTAAAGTTGGAACAATAGAAGCAGCCTGAAGGGGAGTGTCAAGCTCTCACAGAGCCAGGACTTTTAATATTTTAACAGCAGTTGCTGGGTCTAGTAGCTGCAGTACATGTCTCCCCACTACTCTCTCTCTCTCTCAGGACTTGGAGGAGCCGGTGTTGGACTGGGATGATCAAAGTTAAAAATCACACAACACCAGGTCATAGTCCATCATGGTGGAAGCAGGAGGGAGCGCTTCTCTCTCATCAAAAGCAGTCTTTGAAAAGTTAGTACATCCAACTAAACCTGTTGGACTATAACCTGGTGTTGTGTGATTTTTAACTCTTTCTCAGAGTTTTCTCTTCATGTTTTTCCTTCTGGACTGAAGAATTGCATGTGAGACCATCTATTTTACTGAATTTGGGTGTGTTTAAGGGATATTGAAAGTTACTGTTTAATGGTTAAGTGATTTATTATTCCATTAAGTTTTCCATTAAAGTTATTCCAGTCCTTTCTTTTTTTGTATTTTTAACTATTATGCACGAACAAAGTATGTTTTGCTTTAAGACTGGTTGTTTGGCCAATCAAATTGCATCCAGAATGAAATTCTTGATGAAGGGCTTTTGCCCGAAACGTCAATTTTTCTGCTCCTCAAATGCTGCCTGACCTGCTGTGCTTTTCCAGCACCACTCTGATCTTGACTCTAATCTCCAGCATCTGCAGTACCCACTTTCGCCAGCCAGAATGAAATGCCTGCAACTAGCCTAAAATAAGAAAAAGTTGGGTCGAGGCTCCCAACCTCACCATCAAGCCAGCAGATAAAGGGGGGCGCAGTGGTAGTCTGGCGCACTGACCTCTACACCGCTGAAGCCAAACGCCAACTCGAGGACACCTCTTCCTACTGCCCCCTCGACCATGACCCCACCCCCCATCACCAAACCATCACCTCCCAGACCATAGAGAACCTCATCACCTCAGGAGATCTCCCACCCACTGCTTCCAACCTCATAGTCCAGGAACCCCGCACAGCCCGGTTCTACCTCCTTCCCAAGATCCACAAGCCTGACCACCCTGGCCGACCCATTGTCTCAGCATGCTCCTGCCCCACTGAACTCATCTCTACCTACCTCGACACTGTCCTATCCCCCCGAGTCCAGGAACTCCCCACATACGTTCGAGACATCACCCACGCCCTCCACCTCCTCCAAGACTTCCGTTTCCCCGGCCCCCAACGCCTCATCTTCACCATGGATATCCAATCCCTCTACACCTCCATCCGCCATGACCAGGGCCTCCAAGCCCTCCGTTATTTTCCTCTCCAGACGTCCCCAATAGTACCCTTCCACCGACCCTCTCATTCGTTTGGCCAAACTGGTCCTCACCCTTAACAATTTCTCCTTCGAATCCTCCCACTTCCTCCAGACCAAAGGGGTAGCCATGGGCACCTGTATGGGCCCCAGCTATGCCTGTCTCTTTGTTGGCTACGTAGAGCAGTTGATCTTCCATAATTACACCGGCACCACTCCCCATCTCTTCCTCCGCTACATTGATGACTGCATTGGTGCCACCTCGTGCTCCCGCGAGGAGGTTGAGCAATTCATCAACTTCACCAACACATTCCACCCTGACCTTAAATTTACCTGGACCATCTCTGACACCTCCCTCCCCTTCCTGGACCTCTCCATCTCCTTTAATGACGACCGACTTGACACTGACATTTTTTACAAACCCACTGACTCCCACAGCTACCTGGATTACACCTCTTCCCACCCTACCTCTTGCAAAAATGCCATCCCGTATTCCCAATTCCTCAGTCTCCGCCGTATCTGCTCCCAGGAGGACCAGTTCCACCACAGAACACACCAGATGGCCTCCTTCTTTAGAGACCGCAATTTCCCTTCCCAGGTGGTTAAAGATGCCCTCCAACGCATCTCGTCCACATCCCGCACCTCCGCTTCAGACCCCACCCCTCCAACCGTAACAAGGAAAGAACGCCCCTGGTGCTCACCTTCCATCCTACCAACCTTCGCATAAACCAAATCATCCACCGACATTTCCGCCGCCTCCAAACAGATCCCACCACCAGGAATATATTTCCCTCCCCACCCCTTTCCGCCTTCCGCAAAAATTGTTCCCTCCGTGACTACCTGGTCAGGTCCATGCCTCCATACAACCCACCCTCCCATCCAGGCACTTACCCCTGCCACCGCAGGAACTGTAAAACCTGCGCCCACACCTTCATCCAAGGCCCTAAAGGAGCCTTTCACATCCATCAAAGTTTTACTTGCACATCCACTAATATCATTTATTGTATCCGTTGCTCCCGATGCGGTCTCCTCTACATTGGGGAGACTGGGCACCTCCTGGCAGAGTGCTTTAGGGAACATCTCCGGGACACCCGCACCAATCAACCACACCGCCCCGTGGCCCAACATTTCAACTCCCCCTCCCACTCTGCCAAGGACATGGAGGTCCTGGGCCTCCTTCACCGCCGCTCCCTCACCACCAGACGCCTGGAGGAAGAACGCCTCATCTTCTGCCTCGGAACACTTCAAACCCAGGGCATCAATGTAGACTTCAACAGTTTCCACATTTCCCCTTCCCCCACCTCACCCTAGTTCCAAACTTCCAGCTCAGCACTGTCCCCATGACTTGTCCGGACTTGTCCTACCTGCCTATCTCCTTTTCCACCTATCCACTCCAGCCTCTCCTCCCTGACCTATCACCTTCATCCCCTCCCCCACTCACCCATTGTACTCTATGCTACTTTCTCCCCACCCCCACCCTCCTCTAGCTTATCTCTCCACGCTTCAGGCTCACTGCCTTTATTCCTGATGAAGAGCTTTTGCTCGAAACATCAATTTCGAAGCTCCTTGGATGCTACCTGAACTGCTGTGCTCTTCCAGCACCACTAATCCAGAATATATTTTGAGGGAGTTTAGTCTGGTCCATAACAAGTCACACTAACAAATTTTCCCAAAGCACACTATAGGAATCAATTACCACTTTTTTTCAGCCACAGAGAGACATTAGAATGAACAGGTTTAGTTGGAGAAAGAGCTGGATTTTAAGGATTATCTTTTTTAAAAAAAGGGAGCAAAAGGCAGAGATTTAGCGTTCTGAAGGAGGGTCACTGGATTCTTCAACAATAATTCTGCTTTCTCTCTCCACAGATGCTGCCAGACCTGCTGAGTTTCTCCAGCAATTTCTACATTCACAGCTGACTGGGTTAGTTTTAGCAATTATAGACTGAGTCCCATAATGAAATGTCTTTACCACCCAAGCGGTTGTCAAACCATGAGTTATCTAAGGATTGAATATATCTATAATATACTGTAGCAGAAACAACATTCTTTAAGTTTATCAATATCAGCACTGAGAATCCTGACATAAGAATTTTAGAATATTGCTGTGCCGTTATGAATTGTAGATGAGGATTTAGGTGGTGGACAAATATTTTATACTTTCTTGCAAGAATCAATTCTAAATTGCATTACAATGATGAAGTCAGAAATCAACATGGAAGCGTAGAACACCATCGAAGATACAGGGAAAATGCAAACAGGGAACTTTGGCAAAGCAGAACAGAATGGAGCAGGCAGAGAAAATATACACAAGTCCACACATCTGTGCCATATTGCATTGAGCCTGAATGCTCACCATGTAGCAGCCTCATGGTTTGCCCACATTTATCATTCAGCGCTTTTTCATCATGTACAATCCCAGAGCACAAATGAATCTGCTGTGACCTTGCTCAAGATCTACCGCAGGAAATGCTTTTTTTTTAAGTTGCAACAGGATAAGCAACGAATCACTTTTTTTCATGAATTTCAGTGTTCAGCGCAACAATGTTACCAACAGGAAGATTTTAATTAGTCTATCTCCTCCAGTATTACCCACAACAAGTCATTAACTAATTCATCTCCTCTAGCATGTACGTAAGGGAATCTTACAGCAATTCAAGACTTTGAACACTTGTTGGGTTAACCAGAGTAGATAGCAAATTAACTTGCATTTACATAGCATGATTACAATCATAAAATGTCCCAAAAGATTTTATAAGAATCAATAACCACTTTTTTTTAGCTGCAGAGAGATATTCAGATGAAATATTTGGTTGGAGAAAGAGCTAGACTTTTAGGATTGTCTTAAAAAGTGAGCAAAACGCAGAGGTTAAGGGTTCTGAAGAAAGGTCACTGAACTCAAAATGTTAACTCTGTTTCTCTCTCTCTAACGACGCTGCCAGACTTGCTGAGTTTCTCCAGCAATTTCTGCTTTTGATTCAGATTTCCAGCCTTTGCAGTCCTTTAAAGCTGCCTGACTTAGATTTAATGGCTATAGACTGGGGTCCAATAATGAAATCTTTGTTCCCTTAAGCAGTTTTAAAACCAGAACAGTTATCTCAGGGTGGAACGTAATTAAGTACATTGTAGCAGAAACAATTGTTTTTTTTAAGTTTCTCAATTATCAGCACTGACAATTCTAACTTCTCAATGTTGATGTGTGGACATGGCCTCATGAGAATTTAAGTGGGAAACAACAACTATTTTATACTTAACAATATTGCAAGAATCAATTCTGAATTATAGACAATCAAATATAATTATAACTATTGTTCTTTAACTTTATACACAATGATTTTTTTTTGATATCCAAGATAGCAGTGAAGTAGCAACACAACCTGTAAGCTCCTGCACAGATCCAATCACCCACTTTTCCTTTTTCTTGCTTCACAGTTTTTTGTTTGTCTTATTTTAATCTATGTACCTTCTATGGAGAGATCGAGCCAGCGCAGGGGACGGTGAGAGAGGGCGGGGAAGAGCGAGAGAGTGAGCCCAAGGCGGTGATGATAGAGGTCCCCCGGCATCGAGCATGGGGAGATGGAGCCCAATGCGGAGGACATTGAACCCTTGTGGGGAGTCGGAGCTCAGCACTTGAGAGTTACAATGTCAAACTTCTAACTTTATTTCTTGACTTTTCCATAATGTCACAGTGTCTGTGCCATCATAGGTACAAAGGTACCTAGGTTAAAAAATCTTTGGTAGGGTTGGAGGATTTGAGCTATAGGGAGAGGTTGAATAGGCTGGGGCTGTTTTCCCTGGAGCGTCGGAAGCTGAGGGTTGACCTCATAGAGGTTTACAAAATCATGAGGGGCAGGTATTGGATAAATAGACAAAGTGTTTTTTCCTGGGGGTGGTGGAGTCCAGGCATAGGTTTAGAGTGAGAGGGGAAAGATAGAAAAGAGTACTAAGGGGCAACGTTTTCATGCAGAGGGTGGTATGTGTATGGAATGAGCTGCCAGAGGAAGTGGTGGAGAATGGTACAATTGCAACATTTAAAAGGCGTTTGGATGGGTATATGAATAGGAAGGGTTTGGAGGGATATGGGCCAGGTGCTAGCAGGTGGGATTAGATTGGGTTGGTATATCTGATTGGCATGGACGGGTTGGACCGAAGGATCTGTTTCTGTGCTGTACATCTCTATGACTCTATAAAGTAGAAAAATAAAGAAATATAGTTAAAAGTTCAACACTAAAGTCTTTCTTAGTATAAACTTTTTTTTTACTTCTCTACTTTATAAGGAAGACTTTAATGTTGAACTTTTAACTATATTTTCTTATTTTTCTACTTTATACCTAAGATTTTGTACATAGGTACCTTTGTACCCAAGATGGTGCCAGGAGTGTGACATTGTACAGTTTTCACTATACTCCCTGTACCTGAGTACGTGACAATAAAATCTAATTCTAAAACATTAAAACTGACCTTAGAAAATGGTAATTGGACATGAAATCAAATAGATTTAAAGGAAGTGACATCGGGGTAGTTTCTTTACTCAGAGGAGTAGGAATGGCCTGCCTGCAACAGCGGTAGACTTGCTGATATTAAGGGCATTTAAATGGACATTGGACATACATATGGATAATAATGGAACACTGTAGGTTAGATGGGCATCAGGTTATTTTCACAGGTCGACGCAACATTGAAGGCCGAAGGGCCGTACTGCGCTGTAACATTCGATGTTCTATGAAGTTATACCTCCAATCCAGTGTGATTTCTTCATATCAACTGTTCAGAAGGGAAATTCTATCAGAACTCAACCCTTTCGTTTATCCTAAAATGGGTACGACTTTCTTTAGGTGTCCTCGTGATATATGTATTCTGCCTTATAAATTGTCTCTATGACAACAAGAAATAGGCAGCCCTGTTCCATTGTAGGTATTTGCCAAAGAACCTGTTCAGAGATGTAATTATACGCTTCTGGGGCAGGTGGGTCTTGAACCCAGGCATCCTGGCTCAGAGGTAGGATCCTTATTCATTCTCCATCCACAAACCATCTTCGTCCCTGTACTTACATAGTTTCTTTCTCGAATTCTTAAGATTCAAAAAGTCTTCCCATCTCTGTCACCAGTGTTTGGTTACCCTCCAAGGTCCCCACAATTGCTTTTATCCCTTTCTTGGCACTTACTGAAATGCTGCACATAGTACATTCTATTTGCAATCATTTCTCCCAACTTAATTGATATTTTAACACTTTAGTCTTTTTTTAATCAAGAGTTTGGTCACTCCCCATTTTCAAAATACATGCCATGTGTGTAACCGCACGAGATGGGGGAGATACTAAACAAGTATTTTGCATCAATATTCAATGTGGAGAAGGATATGGAAGGTGAAGGATATGGATAATAGTGAACTTGGGGAAATAAATTGTGATATCTTGAAAAGTGTCCATATTACAGTGGTGGATGTCTTAAAATGCACAAAGGTGGATAAATCCGTGGGACCTTATCAGGCGTACCCTGGAATTTTGAGGGAAGATAGGGAAATGATTGCTGGATCCCTTGCTGAGATATTTGCACCATCGATAACCACGGGAGGGGGTGCCATTACTCAAGAAAGATGGTAAGGAAAAGCCAGGGAACTATAGACTGGTGAACATAACATCAGTGGTTGGTAAGTTGTTGGAGGGGATTCTGAAGGATAGAATTTACATGTATTTGGGAAGGCAAGGACAGTCAACATGGTTTTGTGCATGGGAAACAATGTCTCAGAAATTTAAGTAAGTTTTTAAAAGTGGCGAAGTGGATTGATGAGGGCAGAGCAGTGGATGTTGTCTATATGAACTTCAGTGAGGCACTCTACAAAGGTCCACATGGTAGACTGGTTAAAAAGGTTAGATCACATGGAGTATGATCACATGGAGTACAAGGAGAACTAGCTTTAAGATACAAAATTTGCTCAAAGGGAGGAAAGAGATAGGGAAGTGGTAGAGGCTGCTTTTCAGACTGGAGGCTAATGACCAGCAGCGTGCTGCAGGGATTGGTGCTGGGTCCACTGCTTTTCGTCATTTATATAAATGATTTGGATATGAACATCTAAGGTATGGTTAGGAAGTTTGCAGATAATTGGAGGTGTAGTAGACAGCAAAGGTTATCTCAGAGTACAACAGCATCTTGATCAGATGGGCCAATGGGCTGAGAGTGGCAAATGCAGGTTCAATTTAGATAAATGTGAGGTGCTATATTTTGGTCGGGCAAATCAGGACAAGACTTTCACACTTAATGGCAAGGTCCTGGGGGGTGTGCCAAACAAAAAAACTTTGGAGTGTGGGTTCAGATTTCCTTGAAAGTGGAGATGCAGGTAGACAGGGTGGTGAAGGTGGTGTTTGGTACGCTCGCCTTTATTGGTCAGTGCATTGAGATTAGGAGTCGGGAGGTCATGTTGCAGCTGTATAGGATATTGCGTAGGGCATTTGTGGCATACTACATTCAATTCTGGCATTCCTGCTGTAGGAAAGATGATGGTAAACTTGCAAAGGTTCAGAAAAAATTTTCAAGAATGTTGCCCGGGTTGGAGGGCATGAGCTATCGGCAGAGACTGAATAGATTGGGGCTATTTGCCCTAGTAGCTGAGATGAAGAAAATCATGAGGGGCATGGATAGGGTGTATAGTCAAGATCTTTTCCCCAGGGACAGGGGAGTCCAAAACTAGAGGGCATAGGTTTAAGGTGAGAGGGGAAAGACTTAAAAGGGACCAAAGGGGCAACTTTTTCACGCAGAGGGTGGTGCTTGTACGGAAGTGATGGAGGCTGGTACAATTACAACATTTTAAAAGGAATCTGGATGGGTACATGAATAGGAAGAGTTTAGAGGGATATGGGCCAAATGCTGGCAAATGGGACTAGATAAATCTAAGATATCTGGTCAGCAGAGACAGAGTTGGATTCTGTTTCCTTGCTGTACAACTCTATGACTCTAATTATCATCTGTGTTGTAAAGGAAAACCATGGGGACCTGAACAGAACAGATGGGAGAAAAAGCCACTTAATTTGATAAAACACATGACACTTATACTCATTTAACAGGGGCAATCACCAAGGCATTTGAACTCTGTCCTTTTTAACAGTAAATCACCATGCTGTGCCTTGATGGCTATTCAATTCCTCAGGAACATCAGAAAAAAAATTGGTACATGCTATTTTTGTTGAGTATCGTCTTCAAACTAAATCATTTTCTGATTGAAGGCAGCAACAGCGTCAGCTTTAATTTTTGCCCGGGTTTGAGGGCATGAGCCATCGGCAGAGACTGAATAGATTGGGGCTATTTGCCCTAGAAGCTGAGATGAAGAAAATCATGAGGGGCATGGATAGGGTGTATAGTCAAGATCTGTAGGCTTGATGACTACAATCTATTCTGACTATGAACAGTTGCCACTATCTGGGTGTTCCAATCAGCTCAAGTACTTAAGCAATTAAAACCAATTCTCAAGTTACTTAGGACGGGTGATCAATTGAGGCTCTTGTGGTGCAGTGGTAAGCCCCGCCCTCTGAGCCAGGAGGCCCAGGGGCCTGAAATAACGTCTCTGAACAAGTTGCTTGAGCAAATATCAAGACTTGTGATGAAATCCATTTGAAATCTGGCCTGAAACAACTTAAATTATCAAAGTAAATATTCCTTATAAGGGTAACAAGTTAAAATAGCACAACTAAACAATGACAGAGAAGAGACAAACCTCCTGGAAGTTGAGTCCAGGAAATGTTGCAAAACAATTGGCTGTATAAAGTTTATTACGCATGCTACAGTCACTTTCTTTCGCAATATCCTGTCTAGCCGTGTCTCCAATTTGAAACATCTACCGCTGGATGAGGCTTAATAAGCTTCAGATCTCAGCAATGCACTCTCAACATCATAGATAAGGAAAATTACCGAAGATTTTTTTTTTCTTGTCTTGACTTGCACAGGCAAAGCTGACCAACCCATCTTTTCAATGCGAACATCACTGTCATAATACAGTAAACAGTTTAACTCCAACACCATCCCTGCATCATTGCGAGGGGTTGAGTACAGGAGCAGGGATGTGTTGTTGCAGTTAAACAGGACCTTGGTGAAGGCACATCGAGAATAGTGTGTGCAGTTTTGATCTCCTTTAGGGTGTAGGTTTGCTCGCTGAGCTGTAGGTTTGATATCCAGACGTTTCATTACCTGGCTAGGTAACATCATCAGTGGCAACCTCCAAGTGAAGCAAAGCTGTTGTCTCCTGCTTTCTATTTATATGTTTGTCCTGGATGGGGTTCCTGGGGTTTGTGGTGATGTCATTTCCTGTTCGTTTTTTTGAGGGGTTGATAGATGGCATCTAAATCTATGTGTTTGTTTATGGCGTTGTGGTTGGAGTGCCAGGCCTCTAGGAATTCTCTGGCATGTCTTTGTTAGCCTGTCCCAGGATAGATGTGTTGTCCCAGTCGAAATGGTGTTTTTTTTCATCCGTATGTAGGGTTACGAGGGAGAGAGGATCGTGTCTTTTTGTGGCGAGCTGGTGTTGGTGTATCCTGGTGGCTAACTTTCTTCCTGTTTGTCCTACATAGTGTTTGTGGCAGTCCTTGCATGGAATTTTGTAGATGACGTTGGTTTTGTCCGTGGGTTGTACTGGGTCTTTTAAGTTTGTTAGTTTTTGTTTGAGAGTGTTGGTGGGTTTGTGCGCTACTAGGATGCCGAGGGGTCTTAGTAGTCTGGCTGTCATTTCTGAAACTTCTCCTTTTCTGAGGAAGGATGCTCTTGCTCTCGAGGGAGCGAAGCAAAGATTTTCCAGAGTGATTCTGGGGATGGTGGACTGACGTTGACGTGAGAATGACAAGGTTAGGACTGTTTTTGCTGGAGTTCAGACAAATGAGGGGGGATTCTCCTAGACACTTATAAAATTCCAACAGGACTAGACAGGGAGGATGTTCCCGATGGTGGGTGTGTCCAAAACCAGAGATCACAGTCTGAGGATTCAGGGTGGACCATTTAGAACGGAGATGAGGAGACATTTCTTCACCCAAAGAGTGGTGAGCCTGTGGAATTCTTACCACAGGAAATAGTTGATGCCAAAACATTGAACGTATTCAAGAGGCAGCTAGATATAGCACTTGGGGTGAACAAGGTCAATGATTATGGGGAGAAAGCAGGATTAGGCTATTAGGTTGGATGGGATCAGTGGTGCTGGAAGAGCACAGCAGTTCAGGCAGCATCCATCAGCCATGATTGGGATGAATGGCAGAGTAGACTCAAAGGGCCGAATAGCCTCCGACTGCTCCTGTCTTCTGTGTTTGTATAAACAGAGCTGAAGATGTGCCTTTGTAATAGCAGGCGCAGAGACTCAGATATACAATTTTTAGTGAAATCCAACATTTTGAACTTTGTCAAACTATAGTTTTGGTTTTCCAGAAAGAGAAATGGCTGGAGTATTCAGACTAGTTTCACTTCAAAATTTGGAGTTGCCTCATTCACTTCAATAATTTAATTTCACTGTCCATAAATGCTAAGTGTGTCTATACCCAAATCCTACTGTACAAATTCAAACATTTAGTAATTAGATGGAACTAAAAAACATTTTTTTCAAGTTAAAATGGCAGTTTTGGTAATTTGTGAAGTAGTTTTATTACCCACTCCTCTTTAGAAGTTCAGACTCCTTTTACCCTGCAATTGTAGAGGTACTAATGTAAAAATACATTAGAAATACATAAAACCAACTTGAACTATATTCTGTATATGATTTCCTTCCCCATTAAAAAAAACACTCCCAACATTGGGCAACAGCTTGGAAATAAGCAGATTACTAAGCTGTTTCCATTGGCCAGCTATCTCTGTGGGACTCAAGTTGGAAAGGGTAGCCAAGAGGAATGAAAGCAGGTATTCCAAATGCTGAACATTTTGAAATTAAACTAAAGTGCTGGAGAAACTGAGCAGGTCTAACAGGATCGGTAGAAATGGAAACAGAGTTCATGTTTCAAGTCCAGAATAACTCTCCTTGAAGTTTTTAAGAAGTCACACTGGATTTGAAGTGTTAACTTTGAATCATAGAAACCTCACAGTGTGGACACAGGCCATTCAGCCCTTCGAGTCTACACTGACCCTCCAAACAGCATCCCACCCAGACTCATTTCCCCCTACCCTATCTCTGTAACCCCGCATTTCCCATGGCCAATTCACCTAACCTGCATATGTTTGGACTGTGGGAGGAAACCCACACAGACATGGGGAGAATGTGCAAATTCCACACAGACAGTCACCTGAGGCTGGAATCAAACCTGGGTCCTGGTGCTGTGAGGCAGCAGTGCTAACCACTGAATCATTGTGCCACCCTGATTCTCTCCAGATGCTGCCAACAATTTTGGCTTTTATTTAAAGGTAGCCAGAAGACCTAAGTACATTAAGCAATTATTTGGGAGTTTTATACCAATCGGTTAACTTTTCTAATTATTTTAAGTGGTGGATGGATGTGCTCAATGCTAATTGGCCTTTGTCCTGATAATACTCAACCGAGAAAGTAAGTGGGCCTGGGAAGGTGATAGGATTTTGCCATCAAACCTCTGAATTCACAGCCACAACATGCACGCTAATGCTCTGTGATGAAGCAATAATTCCAACTGTTATTAAAAATGATCAACTATTAACAGCCTGAACTGCATAAATAAACAACAGAATATTTTTCAATAGATGTTCTGGCTTGAAGTACAAAACCTGCATTCAGTGTAAATCCTATTAGCAACAACACAATGGTTGATCTAATCTGTACAGCATATGTTGCACATAGCTTGCCAGCAACTTCAGAGTCATTTTAGCAAAAACCTTCTGTCATTATTCAGGTAAGAAAAGGATTCATATTTCCTGACAACACACTTGTCCCTGAAATCTCTATTTGATCTTAGAGATGCCAATTATTTTCACCATTTAAAATAATTATGGCTATAGAAGGGACTACATGTGACATTTTAATTACTTTTTGTTCACTATTAATTACTGGGACAGGAGCAATATTAGTACAGCACTAAATATTACTCATCGCCATGAGATGAAGGATGTAGTGTGGGCAAGGATTGGGATGGATGCTATCTTCACTGCAAATCTGCTTCTTTGGTAACTTCAGATGACAGATGTCTCAGTCACACTTTAATTCATATACTGATTTTAATACAGCAAAAAGTGCTTTGTATAAGTATTAAACAAATTTGACATACAAGGCAATTGTTGGGAGCCAGAAGCTAAGTTGAAGAGGTAAGTTTATAGAGTCACAGAACCAGACCCTTCAATTCAACTTGTCCATGCCAACAAGGTAATCAAAACTAAACTAGCCTCATTTGTCTGCATTTGGCTCATTTTCTCTAAACCTTTCTTGTTCATGTTTCTTTTAGATATTGTAACTGTACCTGTATCGATCACTTCCTCTGGCAGTTAGTTCCACATACGCACCACCGTGTGTGGGGAAAGAATTGCCCCTCACTTTTCTTTTAAATCCTTCCCCTCTCACCTTAAATCTATGCCTCTAGTTTTGGACTCCCCTACAATGGGTTAAAAGACCTCAAAATAGGTGGATATGCAGAAAGTCATGGAGATGTGCAGCACGGAAGCAGATTCTTTGGTCCAACTCATCTGTGCTACAAGATATCCTAAATTAATCTTGTCCCATTTGCCAGCATTTGGCCCATATCCCTCATATACCCAGCCAGATGCCTTTTAAATGTTGCAATTGTACCAGCCTCCACCACTTCCCTCTGACAGCTCTTTCCGTACAGGCATGCTTTAAAGGAAGAGCTTTCAGAAAGGAATTAGTTGAATGAAATTTGGGAGCTGAAGATTCAGTGCTACCAATTTAAAAATTAAAATCAGGGATGCTCAACGCAGGAATTAGATGAGCGCAAATCCCTCAAGGCTCTGGGGCTAGAGGAGGTTACAGAGATAGGAATGGGTGAGGCCATGGAGGATTTGAAGAATAAATGAGAGTATAAAAGTCAAGGTGCCAGTTGTACTAACATCAGGCTGTCCTGCTCTTTTCCAGCACCACTCTAATCTAGAATCTGGTTTCCATCATCTGCAGTCCTTGTTTTTACCCTGTGAGAACAGAGTCGATGTGTGAACACCAACACTGCATCTTGGTGTGGACATTGACACAAGTAGCAATTTTGGACAAACTCAAGATCATGGAAGGAAGAATATGGGAAACTCAAGCAGGAATATATTACAATGTCTTGAAGTTATTCAGCGTACTTTGTACAACGTACCATGATACAGTGTGTACACATGAATAAGTTACTGTATCGGAACAAGAACATGGATTGGGTAGGATTAGAAAGATAAGGGCTAAGTGCGGGGAAGTAGGGTTAGTATAGACAGACAGTTTGGTCAGCATGGACCAGTTTGGGCCAAAGGGCCTGTCTCTGCGCTGTAGGACTCTAGAACTACGACCCTGTGCTTGATAATACACTTTAATAGAGTGTCGAAGTTCCCACCCTACTATACTTAAACCACTCTAGGCAAAGTTGTTGCTCCCCAGGCCAAGTTTCATTTTTAGAAAACAAATAGGGTGGCACGATATCTCATTGGTTAGCACGGCTACCTCACAGAACCAGGTATCTGGGTTCGATTCTGGCCTCGGGCGACTGTCTGTGTGGACTTTGCACATTCTTCCCAGGTCTGCATGGATTTCCTCCCACAGTCCAAGGATGTGCAGACTAGATATAGCCATCGGAAATGCAATAGGGTTGGGTCTGGGTGGGATGCTCTTTGGAGGGTCGGTGTAGACTCAATTGGATCAAAGGGCCTTACTGTAGTGATTCTATTGTAAAAGTAATGGAATGATCATAATAACCTTGGATTGTAAGAATATAGGTCTTTTTGCATTATAACAATGTGAAGAATAGATTTTATTTTTACCTTGTGCAATTTTTTGAGAGTTATTCATTATTTTCCATATATGTAAATTATTTGTCACCGTTTTTGCTGCATCGCCATTCCAACAATGGCCCAACCAATTAGCTTCATCTTCTCATACATAAGTTAAAATCACAGAACACTAGGTTATAGGCTTGGAAGCACCTTCATCAGGTGGTTGTGGAGTATAAGATCATAAGACACAGACTTTATAGCAAAATTACAATGTCTACAGAGTCATGCAACTGAAATGATATATTGAACGAACCTGGATTGTTAAGTCTTTCATATTTTAGAATGGGTTGCAGGTTTCGGTTCATTAATATGTAAATCCCACTATTTCAAGTCATCTTCTCAAGGTAACTTAAGGTTTTATAACAAAACGTGACATCTCAGCTCAGACGATGCATTAAAAGGTGTGCGGTCAGAGTCTGTCTGTATTCCAATCTTGAATCAGACTGGTTCTATTTTCAAAGTGGAATTTACAAAATATTACATTGGTTGACTGTCTGCAGACGGTGTATTTTTTTGGGCAAAATAGAATGTATCTGAAAATATGCCTGCAAATACAAATTCATCTCAGACTTGTGTGCACGAGTGCATTGGGGGGGGGGGGGGGGAGAAAGAGAGAGAGTGTGTGCGCACAAGTGCATGTGCGAGTGCACATGTGAGTGTGTGTTTGCGTGTGAAAGCTTGGTAAAGCATGTGTGGGGGGGGTTGACGGGAGTATAAGCCTGAGAGAGGGCGTGTGTGGGGTGTGCGCGTTTGAGAGATGGTCTGCGTGAGTGTGTGCATGCGTTTAAGAGAGGGTCTTCGTGAGTGTGGGGTGTGTACATTCGAGAGAGGGTCTGTGTGTGTGTACGCGTGTGCGTTCGAGAGAGGGTCTATGTGTGCTTGCGCGTTTGAGAGATAGACAGCATATGTGTGTGTGTGCGCATGCGAGAGAGAGAGAGGGAGAGTGTATAGTGCAGTGGGATCACCTGTATTATGACATGAACCCAAGATCCCGATTGAGGCCATCCTCATGGGTACCGAACTTGGCTATCAGCCTCTGCTCGGCCACTTTGCGTTGTTGCCTGTCCCGAAGTCCACCTTGAAGGACGGTCACTCAAAGATCCGAGGCTGAATGTCTGACTGCTGAAGTGCTCCCCAACTAGGAGGGAACACCCTTTTCGGTTGATTGTTGTCGTGTCCATTCATCTGTTGACGTAGCTTTGCTTGGTCTTGTCAATGTACCATGCCTGACGGCATTCTTGTCTGTAGCGTATGCGATAGACAATGTTGGCCAAGTCACACGAGTACCTGCCGCGTACACGGTGGGTGGTGTCCCTATTGTTAATGATGGTACCTGTGTCGACACTGACACGTCTTGCAGTGGTTGATATCACAGGGTTGGACACTGTTGTGGTCAATGTTGTCCTGAAGACTGGGTAGTTTGCTGCGAACAATCGTCTGTTGAAGGTTTGGCGGTTGTTTAAAGGTGAGAAGTGGAGGCGTAAGGAAGGTCCAACACTGTCTCACCCACATCATCTCATGCAATGTAAATTGCTGTTCCTTTCTCAATCTGGTTTCTTGGCACAGGTCAACTGGCCTCCTCCTGTGCCGTAACAATTCTGTGATACTGGCATCCTTGTCCTGATAATTTAAGGTTAAAGAGTTTCAACGTTTTCCCTCTCCTTTTAGTAAGGTTCTGTGTTGTCGAGAAATTATTTGATTGAGAGGAACAACACAGCCAAATTTAACCAGTCCCCACAACCTACAGGATTTCTTTCCCCAAAAATGTTATCGTTCAAGCAATAAATGTGAACCTTTGTAAACTTCAACATCCTCACAGCCAGGTATGTTAGTACCCAAAGCACAGCCAAATCATGATCAGTTCAGATTAAAAGAAAATAAATGTTGGTCTTGGGAAGCAACTAAAGCCTGAGATTTGGGGCAGCATGGTGCCTCAGTGGTTAGCACTGCTGCCTCACAGTGCTGAGGACCTGGGCTTGGTTCCACCCTCAAGCGAGTGTCTGTGCAAACTCCACACATTCTCCCTGTGACTGCATAGGTTTCCTCTCGGTGCTCTGGTTACCTCGTACAGACCAAAGACATGCAGGTTTGGTGAATTGGCTATGCTAAATTGCCCCATAGCATCCAGGGATGTGCAGGCTAGGTGGATTAACCATGGGAAGTGCAGGGTTACAGGGTTGGGTGGGGATAGTGTAGGTGGGCTGTCTTTCTGAGGGTCAGTGTTGACCATTTGATGCGCCAAATGGCCTAATTCCATGTTGCAAGGATTCTATTTCAATTCTGCAATATTTCTAGCAATAAAGCATTAGAAGAAAATAAGGGTTAAGATACAAAAAGGCTCATCTGGGCCTGCAAGGATGAATAAATATGTCTAAATACTTAATTTCTCTTGTAAATTAGTAACAGCAGTGACTGGGAGATGTGATGCCCACTCCAGCAGAATAAAAAGAAATTAGGGCATGGTTAACACTGGGAGAAAGAAAGGCTCCCTTGACATTGCTCAGTGCATTAGTTCTCCATAAACCTGTGTATCCAGTCAGGAATCTTAAAGCATAGCATCAATGAAAGAAAATGCTCCTTACTGAGTCCAGGTGAGTGACTATATTTGAATCTACGCAAATTATTTTTCAGACAAAATTTTCTATGCAATTGAAACCAACTTAAAACTTACAAACTACTGTTTTTATGACTGACAATATTTGAATCAAAGTACCTTCAAATTTCAATTCAGAGCAGTGACATGAAAGGAAACTGACAACTAGATAAGTGGCAGAAAATGGGTCAGAAGTTACCATTCCCAGTGATCCTTCTGAGGCATAATTTACATTGGGTTGCTTGGTGTTTTAACTATAAAATTCAACTCTGCTTTCACACAAATGTACAGTGAAATGGTTTCTTTTTTGTCAGCACTGTGTTCTCGATTGTAATGTCATTTTAACTAATTTAAGATCACACAACACCAGGTTATAGTCCACCTCGGTTATCTGGAAGCACTAGCTTTCGGAGCGCTGCTCCTTCATCAGGTAGTTGTCCTGAAGCAGTGCTCTGCAAGCTAGTGCTCCGAATACACCTGTTGGACTATAACCTAGTATTGTGTGATTTTTAACTTTGCTCACCCCAGTCCAACACCGGCACCTCCAAATCATTTTAATAAAGCATCAATAATCAAAACTTTGGGGCAATGTCAAGACAAAAATATCAAAACATCCGTAACTTTCTCACTTGTTTTTTACAGCATGACCAGGCCTTAATTGGTTTAATAGTATCTCCAATGAGATATAGGAATGTACTGTTTATGTTACGAGTCTACGAGTGTTTGATAGGAATAGAATTCATTTTAAGTAAAACTGAACTAAAAATATAATGAATGAAAAAAATTGTTACAAAACACCTATAATGTCTTAAAACATCCTAAGGCATTTCACACGAGTGTTAGGGGACAATGTAATTTTACATCCAAGCCACCCAGGAAGATTTTAGGACGGCTGACAAGCTCAAAATAAAAGTTTGATTATAGGGTAGGTTTTAAGGAGCATCTTTAAAAATAAACATACAGGCTTTTATAGTACATATACCTGACGGCATTGTCTCAAACAGCACAGGAATTAACTAAGGTGTTGTTGAGGAATAGGTTATCATTATGACTGCAACTCTAAATCTGACAGCATGAAACCTGGTTACAATGGGATCAGGAGAAGCCCATTTAGCCTGCTATGCTATTCAACTAGATCATGGCTGATCTGGTGGACAGTAACCTAACTTGTCCAAGTCCAATAACCGTCAACTCTTTAGTACATCCTGGTAGTTTGCAACTGAAGACACCAAAGCTTTTTCTTATATGTATATATATAAAAGTTAAGTCCCAGGACATCATCTTCCCTCAGTCATTCAGCACGGAAACAGACCCTTCATTCCTACCAGTCCAAGCCAACCATGTTCTCAAGCTAAACTAGTCCCACCTGCCTGCTCTTGGCACATATCACTTCAAACCTTTCCTATTCATGACTTTATCCAAATGTCTTTTAAAGGTTGCAACTATACCTGCATTCACCACTTTCTCTGGCCGTTAATTCCAAGTGTGAACTACTGTTTAAGAAAAAGGTTGCCCCTCACATCCTTTTTAAATCTTTGTCCTCTCATCTTAATATACTCCCAGGTTTTGAACCCACCCACCCTAGGGAAAAGACCCTTGTCATTCATTTCATTTATTGCTCACCCCTCAGTTATCTTGCGCACCTCTCAATAGAGAGGGCTGAGTGGCTTGCTATGCTGCTTGAGAAGGCAGTTTAGAGTCAACCACATTATTAGGTTCTGGAGCCATGTGGGCCAGACAAGGTGTTGGCAGATTTCCTTCACTAAAAGCCTTTCATGTTACAATCTGTTAATTTCATGATTATCATTACTGATGCAAGCCTTTTATTCCAGGTTTTTGTGAAGAATACCTGTTCCCAATGCAAAAAAGGTCACCAGAATCAATCTGAACATGCGTACTTTTCATGGTTTATTTGCTCCTGGTCCTGGCAGAGATGCAGTGACATTATCAAGACAATTAACTAGCTTTCTTTTGAATCCAGGGTCTCCATTTGCAAAGGAAATCTCAGACCGATTATAACTGTTGCTGCATTTTTTTCAGGTCTGGTTCCTAGATTGCTGCCTGGAATGAATTCCAGTGCAATAGACTTGATGTTTTTTTAACGAGTTGGATGCAACGCTTTCAACATTTTGCACTTCAGATTGCCACACTCCACCAAGCGGTGATGTTGCAATAAGTGCTGCCTTTTGAAAAATAATTCAATCTAAAATGTGTCAGATTTGAACTCATGTCTCCAGATCATTAGTCCAGTCCACTGGATTACCAGCCCAGTGACTTCATGACCTGCAATGGAGATACCCCAATATGACTACTAAAATTAGTAAATGTAAACAAAAGGTGTAAAATTCATTTCCAAACTAGAAAGCAAACTTTAACCACTGAAGTAAATAAAGCTCTCAACAGATTAAAAATGTAAACATCACAGCAGAGTTTATACTCTTTGGTTCATTAAACATTAGACCACCCAACCAATTGCTTCACCACTTTAATATTTAAAGTTCAGACTTTCGATATTTACCTCAACTTCATCCTTAAAAGCTCCAAGATAACTAACTGCAAACATGTAAATTTTCCAACAAAATCGTCTTCAGTAATTGTTACAATCCATATTTTATTTTTTTGTCCCTTTCTTCCTCTCTTCGAAGCAAACATCATTTGATTGCCAGCATGAACTCCAGTAACTCATAGAAGCTTCACACGAAGCCTGGAGAATAAACAGCAGCAGGCGAAAGGGAATTGGGAGAGACTAACAGGTCATCTTTGACAAACTGCACAGGTTCATCAGAGACCAGCCGAAAGAAACTCTGGCTTAAAAGAATCAATCCCTCTTAGCCCAATCACATTAATCATTTGACAGTATTGAGTAGTTTTCGTTTCACACCTTTTCTGAAGGGTCACTGGACCTGAAATGTTAATTCTGACTTCTCTCCACAGATGATGCTGCCAGACTCGAAGATTTTCCAGCAATTTCGGTCTTTGTTTCTGATTTCCAGCATCTGCGGTTGTTTCAGGTTTTGTTTTGTTCTCTTTTCAATTTAGTATGTGGCCAGAAGACTACTTTGAAAGTTTGTTCTGAATGTATTCTCAAAAGTTACTTATAAACCTCTTTTCATGAGGCAGGAAGGTAACAAGCATCTCAAGTCTACAGCATTTAGAGTCCACACCACATCTTGCTTTAAGCCAAGACACCTCGATTGATTAAATAGAAAACTGGGCATCTTAAAATGAAAATAACAATTTCAAATTACATCAGACCTGGGATCTTTCCAGAACTTTGCAGATCAAGTTTCAAATTATCATAAGAGCCAGGAGTACCACTGTTATTCTCAATGTGATGAATGCATTTCTGAGCACAACTATGCAAACTTTGGCCATCTACAGACTGATCCGGTTGGTATAAACACTCTATTAATAATTCAACCCCTGGCTGTACTTGAGCTCTTGATATGAGCTGTCTGCTGAGGCTGGTGGTGTCCACTGAAGGCCATCCAGTCCCCACTCAGGTGAGTTCAGTGAGACAACAGAACTGAAAGAAAGTACACAGATACAGCAAACTATCAGGAAGACAAGTGATACGGCCACCTTCATTGCAAAAGGTTAGAATAAAAGAAAAGGTACAGCCACCACAGTCCCAGAGCACTGTCCTCTGATGAGACAGATAACTGATGGTGATTTCAGCCTAAGGGACACCATGCCTCAGTCAAGGTTGAGAAGGTAGGACCTTCATGGTGACAATGAGTGTAGATTTGAGTACAAAGGCACAAGTCTTCCTGCATCTGTACAGGGCCTTGTTGAGACCACATCTCTAGTATCCTTTACTTAAAAAAAAGGATAACTTGCCATTGAGGGAGTGCAGTGAAAACCCATCAGATCGACTCTTGGGATGACAGATGGTTTGACTGGGCCTTTATTCACTGCCGTTAAAAAGAATGAGGGGAATCTCATTCATTTAAAATTCTAACAGAGCTGTGCAAACTGGATTAAGGGACAAGGTTTCCCCTGGTCTGGGGTCCCGAACAAGGAGACAGGTGTTTAATATTATACTGTGGACCATTTCAGACCGAGTCAACATTTCTTGACTTGGAGAGTTGTGAACCTGTGGAGTTTTAGATTTAGATTCCGTACAGTGTGGAAACAGGCCCCTCGGCCCAACCAGTCCACACTGACCCTCCGAAGAGTAACCCTTCCAAACTCATTTCCCTTTGACTAATGCACCTAACACTATGGGCAATTTACCATGGCCAATTCACCTAACATGCACATCTTTGGCCTGTGGGAGGAAATACACGCAGACACGGGGAGGAAATGCAAACTCCACACAGACAGTCGCCCGAGGCTGGAATAGATCCTGGGACACTGGTGTTGTGAGGCAGCAGTGCTAACCACTGCGCCACAGTGCTGCCCCTTCTCTGTCATAGAAGACTGTGGAGGCCAAGACACTGAATATATTTGAGGAGGATGGACAGATCTCTACAGACCCGAGTTGTCAAGGGGCGTGGGGAGAGTATAGACATATGGTACTGAGATAGTGGATCGACCATAATCATAACAAATGGTGGAGCGGGCCTGATGGACTGATTGTCCTACTTCTGTCCCTATTTTCTACATTTCTATGACAGAGGGCTGAAGACAAAGACAGCAGCCCAATATATTCTGCCAAAGTAAAATCAAAACATAACAGCCATTTAGAACTGATCATATGGAATGGTTTATTTAATCTCATCCTTGGCAGCTAAAATGATGTAACGCACTGACAGAAATGAATGCCTCCCACACTACATGCAATGAGTTTGTCAAATCTGTGGAACATTACACAACATTTAAAAAAAAACACCCTTTTTATTTTATAAAAAAATTACAATTTAAGTATTAAAAAAACCTGGCTAAGCAAATTTAGATGGGAAAGCAAAAAAAAACACAAAACTGTGTTATGCTGGTTAAAGAAAACCGTCTCTTCACCAATCCTCTTTGTGAAATCTCGTTTTGGTCGAAATAAACACATTGCAAAGTAAGCACCGTCTTTGTGGCTGGAGGCACTTGGCACAAAACAATTACCACAAGGACCAAAGGACTCGACAAAGGTGTTCAAGCATGCTTCTTTAATGGGGATAGAGGGATATTGTGTTGCAGCACACATAACTGAGAGGGAAATGAAACACAAGGCCATGATATGCAGAGTTCAATTTCTTTTCTTAAGAAGATTGCTTTGTAAAAGTCTCAGCACTCTTGGTTTAATGTCGAGCAGTCTTTAAGAAAAAAGGAAGTTCCATGGCATTCTGGTGTCACAGGTGCTGTTCCATTTTTCTGGTATCTTGTAACTTCTCCCTCAACTGCCTGAATGTGGGTCGACGACCAGGGTCAAGCTCCCAGCACCGTTTCATTAACTCGTACACAGCAGGCGGACATCCATCAGGTGGATCCATCTTGTACCCTTTCTCAACACGAGGAACCACGTCTTTCAGAGGCTGAGGGAATTCAAAAAGAAAAATAGCAATTCACTGTTTAATCACAATGTTTAGGTGCCCCATTGGTTGATGCTGTTTCTTAAATAAAGGGCAGGTCATTTATAATTAAAGAACAGAAAATGCTGGATTGACTCAGCAGGTCCAACATCTGTGGTGTGAGAAACAGTTAATGTTTCAGCTCTGTAATATTTCATCAGAACAGACAATTCTGACAACTTGCTTTTGGGGTGGAGGGAGGCGGTGAAGATATTAAAACCGTTTAAAGCGGTATTTAAATGGAGTTTGATTAACAGAAAGAATACTTTTTCAAGCAATATTTTACTCAGTTATGCATTATTTCTAATGGCAATTTATGTTTATATTTGTGAGTTAAGGAGGACACAGTTTGAGTGTTCTTGGGAGCTTGATGCTGCATAGTCTGCAAGCATTTTTTAAAACTGGCATCTAAATAAGGTTGAAATAAAATGATTGAGTGCATTTAAAAAATAAAGGAAGGAAACCACACTGTTGTCTAGTAACAGGGGCCCAGCAAAACACGGAGACAGAGAAATCTAAAAAAGTCAGTGAGTGACAATCAGGGAAAAACTGCTGGAATCTGAGTTTTGGGAATTCATGTGTTTTAAACTTAATATAAAAATGAGTTTAGCTTTACTTTTTTAGATATCTGTGGGAGGGATACCAGCTGAAGGAAAAAGCATCTAGTGAACAGGCAGAAATTGCCAGAAGGGAACTGACTGCATTTCTAGCAGTCACAGCAAGTAACATTGGTGTCAAGATAGTGATGATTCTTCATTGGCGTTTCAGTTGTCGGTAACAAGGATATTGCTGGAATAAATGGAATTAGAATCTTTTTCTGATGCCTAAAATATCTTTCCAAACCTTTTTTCTGGTGCAATTTAGTTCATATTTTTCTTGCTTAATCAATGTTTTATTCTGTTGTAAAAGCATACTGGCAGAGTTTTGCGAACACGACCTTCAGGATCTTTGTTTCAATAGAAGGTTGCTTTATAAAACTGGGTTTCACTGTGAAGTTTGACTTGTTCAGTATTAACATCAGCTGGGATCATAACACAACCCCACTTTGAAACCTAGCACAATTGTGTGGCTCATTTAACAAGGCAGGGAAGGTGGGACCATATAAAGTGAACCTGCTCCTCCATTCAGTATAATCATGGTTACTCTGCCTCAACTTTACTTTTCCACCTGCTTCCCAAATTCCTTGATTCCCAAAGAGATCAAAAATCTACCTATACCAGACATGAATGCACTCCAGCATAAGATGAAGTTGCATGAACACTCGCGAAGAAAATATTTTTCAAGATAGGTAGGAAACCAGGTGACACAATGATAGCTGGAAATGTAAGTTGGGAAGAGGACATAAGGAGGCTATAAAAAGATATTGATAGGTTACGTGAGTAGGCAGAGCTCTGGAAAATGTGAAAACTGTCCATTTTAGTAGGAAGAATAAAAGAGAAACATACTGTCTAAAGGGACAGGGAGTGCAGAGCTCAGATGCAGAGGGATCTGGGTGCCCTAGAGCATAAAGCACAAAAGATTAGTATGCAGGTACAGCAGTAAATAGGAATGCCAATAGAATGTTATTGCATATTGCAAGGGGAATTAAATACAAAAATAGGACGGTTCTGCATTGGTGAGACCATATTTGGAGTACTCTGTATAGCATTATTTGTGTTCAGACTAGATTCCCTACAGTGCGGGAACAGGCCCTTCGGCCCAACCAGTCCACACCGAACCTCCGAAGAGTAACCCACCCAGACCAGCTTCCCTCTGACTAATGCACCTAATACTATGGGCAACGTAGCACGGCCAATTCACTGAACCTGTACATTTTTGGACTGTGGGAGGAAAACGGAGCACCCGGAGGAAACCCTGTAGGCACGGGGAGAATGTTATTTAAACATGAATGAAAGTGTGTTGAAAGCAGGTCAGACAAGGTATACTAGACTAGCACCTATAGTGTGCAGGTTGCTTGAGACAAATGGTTAGACCCACTAACCTTGTATCCACTGTAGTTACAAGAATAACAGGTGACTTGACTGAAGCATATACAGATCTTGAGGTTTCTTGAAAGGTTGCATACAGAAAGCAAGATTCCCACTGTGGGGAAATCTAGAATTAGCAGTAATGTTTAAAAAATAAGGGGTCACCAATATAATAGAGGTTATGGCAAATTTTTACTCTGAGGGCCATGTGTCTTTGGAATACTCTTCCTCAAGAGGTCATAGAAGCATAGCCTCTGAATATTTTTAAGACAGCGGTAGATAGAGTCTTGACAAGCAAGGGAGTGAAACATTATTGGTGGTAAGGGCAAATGCGTAGTTATCAAATCAGTCACAATCTTACTGAAAGGTGGAGCAAGCTCAAGGGGTTGGACTCCAGCTCCCAATCCATACGCAGGTTACAAAATGGGGGCAATTTGACACTTTTCTTTTTATTAACTTCCCCAAATGAATCAACACTTGTCTGCAGTCATATTTGCTGACAAATTCATGTCAATAGTTCAAAATATAAGCTTCCTATATAAACGTACCATGCTGTAAATAAACCTTTAACTGTTAGGCAGCAGGAACTCTGAGCAGGTGCCATTGCAACGTGGTAGATTTGTAAGGGTATTTGAAGTTGTGTACGAATTAGTAGGCCATTCAGTCCTTCAAGCCTACCCTGCCAAGTTGGCTGACCTGATTATAATCTCAAATCTGCATTCCTACCAACCCCAGTAATCCCCTTGCTTAACAAGTATCTCTCTGCCTTAAAAAAAAATACCAAGATCGGCTTTGTATGAGAAATTATATTCTAAAATGTTGCCAAGAAGCATGCCAAGAAAAAAAAGGCAGCAAATCTGCAACAGATCTGCAAAATGTTTTAGGTCTCATGCAAATTATTGATATGGAACTGCATAAATAGATATCTGAGTTGGAAGTATACAGCACTAAAGATCATGCTAATTTACTTTCGAAATAAATCACCGGGGCATAAGAAAGGAGGAGGAGGAACACGGAAAACACAATTAACTGACAGGAGATGCAAATGAGTGAGGTATTTCCAGTCCAAGTAAATTAAGTAATCAAAAGGATCAGATGAGCAAAGTGCATATCCATCCATCCCCTTACACAGGGCTTTCTCACATCCCTACCTCTTATAAAAAGTATTCAAATATTTTACCATTTATTCTATAATTATTGTGTCAGCAAGTGAAGAGAACATTGACCATAAGTAGAATGCCCACCTTTAATCTGCAAAATAACAACCATTTTTTACGTTGTTTTTCTACTGCCCTACAATTAAACCATCAACACCACAAACATGCAAAGCATGCAGCTCATTTTTCCTCCTACAGAGGGTACTATTGTACTTAATCACACAGCATATGAATACACATGATTCATAGGTTTCTGCAGCAATTTTGAGAGATGCCAGGCATGAATACTACAAGTGTCCTGCATTAAAGTCGCCCAGACTTGTACATGCTTCAGGAGCAATGCCAAATAATTACACAAAATGCATGGAGCTCTGAGGACAATAAGAAAATATCCCAGAATAAATTTGCACAATTTTAACAAGGCAGAGTGGAATGGCACAGATAACCTTGAGATACAGAATCTCTTCCCATACATTTATAGGTCAGAAGGCTAATTGTTAACAATAAGATAATGTACAAGTTCAAGTTCATTCGCTCTTACTGCTATAATTTTGAGTGAACCTTTTGCCATTATTTCTCATGCAATCAAGTAACTTTCCTCACTATTGACAGAAAGTAGCCCAATAAGCATAGAGAAATTACAATTAGCTTGTGTCCAAGGAAGAAAAGAAAGTTAAATGAGCACTACTCACAAGGAAGTTAACTCTTAAAACGTGAAGCCAGATTTCAATTTGTGAAACACTTTCCAGTACTGAAGAGAAAGCATACTCACCATGGATTTAATTTCTGTCTAGTCAATGTATAACTGATTTGACAAAAATGTAAATCACCTTAAGTAATCGGGATACCTGTTCACATATACATACCAGAGAAAACATTTTATGAAGAAGAGTATAAAGCAAGCTATGGCAGCTTATGCATGTGCAGAGCTGATGCTGAACGTGCACAATGGTGAGCCTATGGAATTCTCTGCACCCAGAAAGCAGTCGAGGCCAAACATTGAACATTTTCAAGAAGGAGATATGTATACACTTCTTAGGGCTAAAGGTATCAAAGGATTTGGGGAGAACGTAGGAACAGGGAACAATAAATGATTGTATCGAATGGTGGAGCAGGCTCAAGTGGCTGCATGGCCTACTCCTACTCTTGTGTTCTATGTTTCTATGTCTAAGAGTAGTGCACCAGCCAGAAGCACAAGCTTGTAATTATACATCTGCCTACACGTCAATGATGCAAGCAAAGAGGGATAAAAAGCAGCCAAAATGAAGTGAACATTCTCATTTCACTAAGGGGGTAAAGAAACTTCTACGTGTTTGTTTTCCTGTTTGATAGTTTGAATTTAAATGCACTGAGGGAGGTGATAGTTCTACAGAAGTAGAAATTTAATTTATTCTGAACTAAGTCTGAGTATAACTTAGAATTGAATTTATGAGGTGGGAGAGGAAAGGCTCTCAATGTTAGAGGAAAATGAAACTTTCAGATGGTGAGGTGGTTTGCAATCAGAAGATTTCCATTTCTTATTTCAAAGTTGTGGAACAGATTTGACCAGACCTTCAGCAATTTAAATTAAGCAATGAGAATTAACATTATCAGGGTGTGTTTGGAATTAAAAACACACCCAGATGTCACCTTGAATTGATAAATAAATTAAAAGTTCTTCTGACACACTTCCCAAAAATATGTCTCAGCCTGAAAAGATAGACTGACTGCACCATAACAAATATTTTGCTTTAGAAGCTATTCTACATGAAGCAGGCTTTCCACGTTAAGTTTCACCACGTTAAGTAAAGACGCAAAAGTTAACAGTGGACAATCGAACAATTATCAGGAAGTATATGTTCTGCTGCTTGAATGAAAAAAATAGTCGCAAACATATGGTTTGAAAAACTGTTTCCATATTCAAATGCATTTTTCACACAAGTTAGTAAACAATCCATTCTCTCTAGGCAAAAGTAATTACCGCAGAAGCTGGAGATCATTCCCTCTACCCAGTCTGTTGGGTTAAAAATTCAGAAACAGTTCACTCTCCACTGAGATAGGAATATTTGACAAACAATCACTGATAAGTTTTTTTCCCCCAAAAAATGTAATTAATGAGTCACGGGAAATGTAATGTAAATGCAACTAGATGTTTTAATAAGTGTTGGCTTTAAAATCTGATAACCAAGATCCAGTGGGTCTTTTGGGCATAACCACTCTGTCACTGGTTTTTAACAAACACAAATAGTGTAATGTTACATGAACAAAAGAAAAATAGAAGTCTAGATCAAACAGAATAGTTATTAGAGCTCCATGAATAAGACTCGCAGCACTGTGAAACATAATTAAAACAAATTGCTGGTCTGAATGAACTGGCTCAAATTACATTAAGACAGCACATATCAGAGATCAAGTAAATGAGCCCAAGACTGAACACACATTTCAGCTGTTGTTTTGTTATTGCAACAGGCTGTAGACTTCTGTAGAATAGGATCAGATCAAATGGACACAATCTTTGAACAGAGCCAGACTAAATGCTTTATTGCTTCAAGAGACTCAAGAAAAAGTGTATTGACGTTTTTCAGCAGGATTTCTGGACCCAATGTAAACCAATGTTTCAAACAAATTAATATTTTGTTTTCTTTCTCTTGTTATTTACTTAGAGTCATAGAGATGTACAGCATGGAAACAGACCCTTCGGTCCAACCCGTCCATGCCGACCAGATATTCCGACGCAATCTAGTCCCACCTGCCAGCACCTGGCCCACATCCCTCCAAACCCTTCCTATTCATATACCCTTCCAAATGCCTCTTAAATGTTGCAATTGTACCAGCCTCCACCACATCCTATGGCAGATCATTCCATACATGTACCACCCTCTGCGTGAAAAAGTTGCCCCTTAGGTCTCTTTTATATCTTTCCCTTCTCACCCTAAACCTATGCCCTCTAGTTCTGGACTCCCTGACCCCAGGGAGAAGACTTGCCTATTTATCCTATCCATGCCCCTCATAATTTTGTAAACCTCTATAAGGTCACCCCTCAGCCTCCAACGCTCCAGGGAAAACAGCCCCAGCCTATTCAGCTTCTCCCTGTAGCTCAGTTCCTCCAACCCTGGCAACATACTTGTAAGGTTAGGAAAAATAGTAAAGCCACTGAATTTCAAATAAGCTAAGGTACTTACTATTTTGATGCATAAATATCATGTGGAGACATAATAGAGTTAGCCTAATATGGGCAGTAGGAAAATGCCAATGTCTATTATAAAAGATTTAACAGCAGGGTACTTGAAAAGCAGTGCCAGAATTGGACAGAGTTAGCATGGATTTACAAAAGGGAAATCATGCTTGACAAATCTACTGGAACATTGCGAGGATGTGACTAGAAGAATTGATAAAGAGGAGACAACAGATATGACTTATTTGTTTTTGCTGCCAAAGTGGATAACCTCACATTCATCCACATTATACTTCATGTATAATCTGCCTTGCATTTATCCTCTCAATTTGTACAAATTCCTCCTCACAATTCACCCTGCTTTGTCTCATGTGCAAACTGAAAAGATACATTTAGTTCCTTCATTTAATATTGTGAATAGCTGGGTTCCAAGCACTGACCCATGTGGTACTTCACAACTTACTGTCTGCCATTCAGAAAATGACCCATTTATTCCAATCTTTGTTTAGTATCTGCCGATCAGTTCACTATCCAAGTCAGTGCATTAACCCCAATCCCGTGCACTTGAACTTTACATGGAACATCATCACAAGCCTTCTAAAAGTCCCCAGATATACTGGGGACCACAGACTGGTGAGCCCATGGAATTCTCTACCATAGAAAGTGGTTGAGGCCAAACATTGAATGTTCTCAAGGAGTTAAGTATAGTCCTCAGGGCTAAAGGGTTTGCAGAGAAAGCGGGAACAAGATATGGAGTTAGATCATCTGTCATGATCATATCGAATGGTGGACCAGGTTCAAAGAAGAAAAGGATTTATCCCTTATCCTTTTATTCTATGTTTTGCTGTTATCTGTTGTGCTTGTAGTTTAATCATAAAGTCATAGAGATGTACATCACAGAAACAGACTGTTCGGTCCAACTCGTCCATGCCGACCAGATATCCCAACCTAATCTAGTCCCACTTGCCAACACCTGGCCCATATCCTACTAAAACCTTCCCATTCATATACCCATCCAGATACCTTTTAAATGCTGTAATTGTACCAGGCTCCATCACTTCCTCTGGCAGCTCATTCCTTACATGCACCACCCTCTGTGCGAAAAAGCTGCCCCTTAGGTCTATAAATGCGTCCAACTTTTCTCTTTTGATACCAGTTATAGGAAGGATATTATTAAGCTGGAGTGGGCTCAGAACAGCTTTACCAGGATGTTGCTGGGTATGGAAGATTTGAGTTATGAAGACAGACTGGATAGGCTGAGACTTCTATCACCAAAGCATAGGAGGTCGAGAGATGACCTCACAGAAGTTTATAAAAGCATGATAGATATGGATGGGGTTAATGTAGTCTTTTGCATATGTTGGGGGATTTTAAGGCTAGGGGACATGTTTATAAAAGTGAGACGAGAGAGATTGAAAAAAGACATGATGGGCAATTTCTTTTTACAGAGGGTGATTCGCGAATGGAATGAACTTCTTGAAGGAGTGGTGGATGTTGATACAATTACAATGTTTAGAAGACATTTGGGTAAGTGCATGATTAGGAAAGGTTCGGAGGGAAATGGGCCAGGAACAGGCAGGTGGGACTTGGTTAGATTGGGATTATGTTCAGCGTGGACTGTTGGACTGAAGGGTCTGTTTCCTTGCTGGATAGTTCAATGACTCTTAAGACTCAAAATGAGATATAACAACAGTACATCATATACTCCATATGTATGGCCTTAGTTGTAATAAACTGCATACTTTTACTTACCATTCTGGGATAAGGCACTCGCCCAAAAGAGTAAATTTCCCATAGAAGAATGCCAAAGCTCCATACATCTGACTTTGTAGAAAAATTCTGCAATAAAGTCAAGAATGGTGTATTATTCTTCTAATCTAGTTCATAATTACTGGTTGTATCCATTGCATGAACTTGTGTGTCAAGTTAGCAAATAATGTCCAAAGAATAACAGATAGACAATTACAATAGAAGACAGGTATTTTCTTTAATCCAAACCTGGTTCTTCCTAGGGGGTTTGGAATAACTGGACCAGGAAGTCAAGATGCATTATTTTGTTAGACTGGTGTGGAAGGTGGGAGGGTTACATTCCATGGCCTAACACCTGTTCTAACAACAGGTGAAATAAGCATTAGCCAACTCAAATTTATGAATATCTGCATCGGGGCAGAGTTTCAGGCAAACTTGGTCTAGGAAGCGGTTCCCCACAATCAGAAATATTTTTATCTCTGGCATTTTATTTGGTTATCTTGAATGGATAGAACGGTTTAAGTCACAGCTGCACTCATGCAAATCCTGGCAGAAATAAAAGACAAGTATGTTTTGTCAAGGAAGTAGAAACAGCCCACAACATTTCAATGATGAGTACCAAATATCATAGCAAGAAAAAAGTAGGCAAACATTTGAGTTCAGGCTTCAGATTAAACCAAAGTAAATGATGGATCTCTTATTTCAGCCTATCACTAAAGGTCTATACTACCTGGAAAGATGTTGCTGAATAGCTATACTTCATTTTCTAAGATTACAGTGCACAAGGCTATCTTACCATGTCACGTTGCCATTAGCAATTTCAGTTTGACTCATGTATGTCTGTTGCACACTTGTGACAGCTTGTCTCTACTTGATGTGATGTGGAAAACAGAGAAGAACAATGGAGAAAACTGAAGTAGTTACCCCCATAGTACACAGAACATTGCATTGCTCAACAACCATGCATTTCTTAGAAGACGACAGATTATCTGTATAATACCCAAAATAGCATGGCAGTTGAAGTGCAGCTGCCAGGCCCTGCTGCAAGTCACCTTTTTGCAACATCTCAAGATCCATATTTTTGGAAAGAATATTGTATCTTCCATAAATCAGCCACATGCCTCAGCAGGACACAAGTCAAAAAAGTACTTAAAATGTCTTGCTATACCTATTAACCAGTCATCATATTTACCTTTTCTTTAAGAGCCTCGGGTGCAGTCCATTTTACAGGGAGCTTCCCAGTGTCTTGCATTGAAGAAGCTTCTTTTGTCAGACCAAAATCACTAACTTTAGCTATATTATCCTCAGAGACCAGGACATTACGAGCAGCTAAATCTCTATGTACAAAATTATTTGCTTCCAAGTATTCCATTGCTTCACAGACATCACTGAAAAAGAAATCAAAATATTATTAAACATGGCAAATACAGGCAGAATTATTTTGAATAAAACATAAAATACTGCATCACTTATGCTGAATTCACTGTGGTGGAAACCAAACAGTTGCTAATTCTATATTAATATCTTTCATTCCTCTAATGAGGAAATTTATCTTATTTCAGCATGTTTTCAAACTTGGGCTTGGTAATCTCTTAAGATGAATGAGGAAATTCCTGACGCTTTCAGAAGAAATTCTAAACTTATTGCCATATCTAAACAAATATTTCTATAATGACATTAGTTTCCTTTGGGTCATTTTGGGTCAGTAATGTTTATAAGAGAAAAATGCAGAAATTAGAAAACCATTGTCAAATAATTTATAAATGCTATTAGTTCTGTAGTTCCAGCTGCTAGTTATTTAATTAACAAGACAAAAGGACCAAATCAAGGGCAAGTGAACAGGTATGGGTTAGGTCCAATAATAGGCTAAATAACTACCTTAAGTCATGACATAACGACACTGACAGACATTGACTGAAAACATAAACGAGCTTGTCCCCAGAACTAGTCAAAAGAACAGTAAGAGGGAACCATGAGGAAACAAAATGAATGAAAGGCGCAACAATCTTAAAGAATGTTTTGCACATTGGACGTTGACATTTACAGTGGTCATACAGAAAGTAGCTGAAAATGTGTTGCTGGAAAAGCGCAGGTCAGGCAGCATCCAAGGAACAGGAGAATCGACGTTTCGGGCATAAGCCCTTCTTCAGGAATGCTGACCTGCTGCGCTTTTCCAGCAACACATTTTCAGCTCTGATCTCCAGCATCTGCAGCCCTCACTTTCTCTCATACAGAAAGTAAGATGCATTTAACAAAAACTTGCAAGCACTGGCAACCAAATGGAAGAGACGGAAAACTATAATCGGTTACTACTCCCAGGAGCGGTGGTGTAAATTCTCCATCCATTTGTTCATTTCAGGTGTACCCTTTTCTTCGATTCTGAAAATTGCATACAGATCATGATCACATGATAATAATACTCACATGGAAAACTTAAGTAAACAGTCTCCACCAAGGACAGACCTTCCTCTTGACCTCAGGTAATCCACCAAACTGCCCTGGTAGTGAACAGAAATTTAATTCTTATCACTGTCGTTTGAAACATCTGTATTGATCCAAGCACCCTGTATTCACAACATTCCTAAACATTTCACATGTGATGAGTTTTGGGGAGCAGTGAAGATTTATGGGGGTCAAATTCTGTACCAGCAATGTTCCACAAAATGACTTGGTCAATTTGTATGTGAAGCTGGTGAAACAAACTGAAGAAATACATTATGTCCAGTTAGCTGGATGGTTAATGCAAGGTTGAGAATAATGTAATAGTGTGGGTTGATTCCCATTCTGGCCAAGGGAGACTTGCAAAGTGTGTTTAGTTCTGGCCAATAGTGGAAGGCTGTGGCAAAACACAGCAGGTTAACAAATGGCTCCAAGTAAGGCATCAATAAACAATGAGCCATGGGCTTGCCTTCAGGCAAAAGGCACATGATTGAAAGAAAACTGCTTCAGGGCATTTCAAAGTTTTTCAAAGCCAGCTGTTTGAAGCAGGACAAATTTCTCACAGATAAATCTGACTACAGCAAAAAGGGTGACACGCCAAACATCAAATTAACTGACTAGAGACCAGTTAATTTGTTTAAAAAAGAGCAGGCAAACAACTTGATTTTTTTCAGTGTTAGTATCAGCAAGCACTTATATGTTTAACATCGCAACCCAACGTTTTAAAGAAAAAATCACAACTTGAAAAAATGTCAATGGGTCTACACCCACAGAATTAGTGTGGCTTTCCTCTCTGCAAATTCACCCCCTTTCGAGGGTTTTCTACTTCTTTATGACATAACTTCCACCTACAAGTAGTTAACTGTGTATATTGGCCCAAGACAAAATCTTTCTATTACTAACGGTAGAAAAACTGTCAGTGTACACCATCTCCTTTGAAATTCATAACAATTTTCAAGTCTGTACAGACAGATAAATACAAAAATCCAGAGGATGCTGTAAATTATCCAGTGTTTCTCCACTGGGTGCATTGCGGAAGTATCTCAAGTCTGCAAACAAAAAAAAATCACGAAATTGTCAAGAATTTTCCCTTTCACAATATTAGTCTTGCAGTAAAGATTGCTGTTAAAAGTTTCCATTTTTGAACAAGATGCAACTGGGTATTTCGATAGCAGACTGGGTTAATAATTAGATTTTAAAACTTCCTGGTCCTGAAAACTTAATATTAAATTTTTCAAATTCTCCAACTGACTAAACATTGAGGCAAGATCTATTCTTAAAATTATATTTCAGTTTCTACATCCTATGTATATGCACTAATTATATACTTTACGTGAAGATTATTTATTGCATTTTACTGGCTTGCAGGCTGCAAGTGCTTCAACATGGTTGGTCCTTTATCCTGCTTAATAGCATCACTTTCTGCAAACTTGGAAATTTCCGATTCGGTGCCTGACGTAAACCAAAGGTGGAAAAGGGAAAATCCACGCTACAGACATGGTGTGATCTTTGGGAGCAACTCTAACTTCACGCGAGCTTGGTCACTTGGACATCGACGACAAAATTGGGGTCAATAGTAAAACCCCAAAAACGCAGAAAACCACAGCTTAAAAAGATTAAATCGAAGTGCTTTTTCTAGTTCACAAAAGTGAATTAAAAGCAATATTGATTAGTGCACTTGATCCGAATTTTAAAATTGGCAGATCTACTAAAGTGATCTAGCATTAAGGAGTGCAGTTAATTTGAAGTACAAATCACATTACCAAGCAGCTGCATAAACTACAATAAATTCAAAAGGCTACTCAGTAAAAATGGTATTCTCAAAACAAGATAGACCTTGCATTATAAGACATTTCTGTACCATTCAAAATGCAGAATTTCGATAAATATATGTCCTGCTTACGACTGCTGAAACTTTGTTGACAATTTTGTTCAGGAATACAATCAAAAGAAAAATTTAAACTGTAAATTTGCCCTGTGGAATTAATCAAAACTTGCATCAAATACACAGTTGTTGGGTAAAAGAACTGAAATGAAGTAAGAATCTTTACCCAAATGTCTGTGCTGATATCTGCCCTCGACAAAACAGAAGTTTGAAATCACTTCTACACAATTAGTCTCCACAGCCTTTCTAGCACATTTCATCCATCTGCAAATCTAACTTCAAATGTTGATATAGTTCCTTTGGCAGACAATAACCCTGGAAGTGAATTCTACATTCCTATAAATGGTTTGGTAAAAGGGAAACAAATTGATGCTGTAGAGATCCACACTGAAAGCCTTGGACTTCATGAAGTGTCACATATAGAACTGCAGAATTCTCAGATTAAAAATGAATACGAACATGTCAGTTCAAGTCCTTCAATCTCCATATGTATTGCAACCACACACTTACTTTCGCCATGTATTCTGTTACAATGTATAATGACCCGCCTTCTTCGACAATGACACCCAAAAGTTGAACTAAGTTTTTGTGACGGAGTTGTCTGTAAGAAAGGAAAATTGTTGTGAGTTTTTAACACTTTTTAAAAACTTACAAATACTCTCGTCAAGACGATTTTAATAAAAAAACACTACAGTACCTCAGAAAACCAAAATGTTAGCATTTCAGCTTGATTCTAAGTCAGCAACACTGAGCACACTTTATTTAATGACCTCTCAAACTACTGAGATTTGATGCTGAGTGGGATTTCACAATAATCGTCATGGAAACTGATTGACATGACCCAAGAAGTCAAAGGGAACCAAGTCAATTTTCTTGTGTAGAACTGACAATTACCAGACAGCAAACTCTCTTCCCTGCAGGCCATTAATGAACCTTTAAACATCTAACCTTGCTGCTTTTTCTCCCCCCATGGTGTCAGCCCACAGTTTTCAGTTTGTTGAATTTACTTTCAGAACATAACCTTGGACTTGCTCATCCAGTTCCTTAACCTATACTACCATGCAAAGGAAATCAAGATTCCAATGTAAAAATAAAAGCTGATATGCACTTGTGACAAAGCACAAAGTAAACAATTTGGTCAATCCACAGTTAAAGATCTTCCACACAATACAAAATAACAAGATATGGTTCCTTCAATTTTGTCATTTGAGCAATACGCTTAAATTGGAGAAATTCATCCATGAAATTTCATGGAAGTAAACATGACAGAATAATTGATAAATGTTGATCCAAGTACACAAAGTGAACTGGCAGGGATACAGTGAAAGAGGCTATGGAATAAAAGGCAGCAGGCACCTGAAGAATTTAATTTTGCCACAATGGTTCAGAACTCAGACCAAAATCTGCCTTTTTCAAAAAGAAATGCTAGGGTTGGAGGATCTGAGCTACAGGGAGAGGCTGAACAGGCTGGGACTGTTTTCGCTGGAGTGTTGGAGGCTGAGGGGTGACCTTATAGAGGTTTACAAATTTATGAGGGGCATAGATAGGAAAAATAGGTAAAGTCTTTTCCCTGGGGTTGGGGAGTCCAGAACTAGAGGGCATAGCTTTAGGGTGAGAGGGGAAAGATATAAAAGAGACCGAAGGGGCAAATTTTTTCACGCAGAGGATGGTATGTGAATGGAATGAGCTGCCAGAGGATGTGGTAGAGGCCAGTACAATTGCAACATTTAAGAGGCATTTGGAAGGGTATATGAGTAGGAAGGTTTTGGAGGGATATGGGCCAGGTGCTGGCAGGTGGGACGAGATTGGGTTGGGATAGCTGGTCGGCGTGGACAGGTTGGACCGAAGGGTCTGTTTCTGTGCTGTATATCTCTATGATTCTATAAATCAATACGACTTTCATTTCAAATGTTTGACACGAAGAATCACCATTTCAAAAATCTTTTATTTTGAAATACAAGAGATTAGAGAGTTAAATGTAGAACTTACGTCATTACAGAGGCTTCTGCAATGAATGCTTGGGCAGTTGCATCATGTTTGATGCATTTGACTGCTACTTTGTTGCCTCTATATTCACCCAACATCACATCTAGAGGAAAATAAACAGTTGAGTCAAAAGAGGTGCTTCATACACACCAAAATCTTGGACATGCAAAATAGAGTTTAATTTTTGAACTAGAAACCACGGTTAAGTAATCAAGACTCATAATAGATCAACAACAAATAAGGCAAGACAGTCACAAGAAAACAAGACAGATGGTTAAGTATAACAAACCACTGTAGGACACTTAGAATCATAATCTGAATTGCTGAATAGTTCCAGAATGGTCTTGCATATCTGTGCTGATCCTCTGAAGAACTTCACCAAATGGCACTCCCCTGACATAAAGAATGGCCCTGCACATTGTGCCCTTTCAGATAATGATCCAATTCCCCTATCAAAGCTTCAAGTGATACTACCTCCACTACATGGAGGCAGCATATTCCCGATCATAAGCATGAACTGAAATGAAAATATTTTTTCGTGTTGCCATTGCTTCTTTTGAGGGAATGCTGATTCCAATCTATAATGGGGAGGTGCCGGTGTTGGGCTGGGGTGGACAAAGTAAAAACTCTCTGAGCACCAGGTTACAGTCCAACAGGTATATTTGGAAGCACTAGCTTTCAGAGCACTGCTCCTTCATCAGGTAACGAGTGGGGCAGGATCATAAGACACAGAATTTATAGCAAAAGATCACAGTGACATTCAATTAAAACGATATATTGAACAAACTTAGATTGCAGTTAAGTCTTTCATCTTTTAGAATGGGTTGTAGTGAGGTGAATTTACATTTGCAGATACATTCTATTTTTGTTCAAAGAGCACACAACTTACATGCAGTCAATCCACATAACATTTTATAAATGTTTACTTTGGAAACAGACTCAGTCTGACTCAAGATTGAAATACAGACAGACTCTAACCTCACACCTTTAAAAAATTGTCTGAGCTGAGATGTCACTTTTTAAAAATAAAACCTTAAGTTACCTCAACAACGTGACTTAAAAATAGTTCTGGGATTTACATATTAATGAACCGAAACCTGCAACCCATTCTATAAGATGAAAGACTTAACAGCAATCTAGGTTCATTCAAAATATCATTTTAATTGCATGACATTGTGATCTTTTGCAATAAAGTCTGTGTCTTATGATCCTGCCCCACGAGTTACTTGATGAAGGAACAGTGCTCTTAAAGCTAGTACTTCCAGATAACCTGTTGGGCTATAACCTGGTGTTGTGTGATTTTTAACCTGATCCCAATCTAGATGACCCAAGAGCTGTCACCTATAGTAGCATCAGCGCGCCTCCGAATCAGGTAAAAACAATGACTGCAGATGCTGGAAACCATATTCTGGATTAGTGGTGCTGGAAGAGCACAGCAGTTCAGGCAGCATCCGAGGAGCAGTAAAATCGACGTTTCGGGCAAAAGCCCTTCATCAGGAATACAAGCAGAGTGCCTAAAGGGTGGAGAGATAAATGAGAGGAGGGTGGGGGTGGGGAGAAAGTAGCATAGAGTACAATAGGTGAGTGGGGGAGGGAATGAAGGTGATAGGTCAGGGAGGGTGGTGGGGGAAGGTAGCAAAGAGTACAATGGGTGGATGGGAGTGGGATGAAGGTGATAGGTCAGAGAGGAGGGTGGAGTGGATAGGTGGAAAAGAAGATAGGCAGGTAGGACAAGTCATGGGGACAGTGCTGAGCTGGAAGTTTGGAATTGGGGTGAGGTGGGGGAAGGGGAAATGAGGAAACTGTTGAAGTCCACATTGATGCCCTGAGGTTGAAATGTTCCGAGGCGGAAGATGAGGCGTTCTTCCTCCAGGCGTCGGGTGGTGAGGGACCGGCGGTGAAGGAGGCCCTTGGCAGAGTGGGAGGGGGAGTTGAAATGTTGGGGCACAGGGCGGTGTGGTTGATTGGTGCAGGTGTCCCAGAGATGTTCCATAAAGCATTCTGCTAGGAGGCATCCAATCTCCCCAATGTAGAGGAGACCGCATCGGGAGCAACAGATACAATATCAGCCAGTTATACATTCAAACGCTACTCCCAGGAATTGATCACAGCCAAGGCTGATACTTTAGTGCCTTTCGGACAGGAGTGAGAGCTTATCCACCTTCTCAGAATAGCTGCAAAAAATTGCATGACAGTAGTTGCAGAGGATTTCTTCTGATATTCAGCCTGATATTCATCCCTCAAGCACCAAATTCATTGCTAACTGCAGGAACTCGATGGGCAGACGTTTCAAACTCTTCATATCACACAACTTTACTGGAAGCCCCAAAGTCATGCATCACAAATGCTGTATTTGCTGGGTAGATATATCAAATGTTTGCCATATTGATAATGTTTAAAAACTGAGGGCAATTTCCATCTGATCACCCTCAACAAAACGGCAAAATACATATTCTTAATTAATCTATAATAAATATTTCAAAATCAAAGCAAATTCTCTCAAGTACAAAACAGCAGTTACTAACAGAACAAATGTACAAAAATAGGAAACAGCTGAATCCCATGCATAGTAATGTCAAGTCAGCCCCCAAACCCAAACACATTAAGTTGCCACTTGCCTCCAAATTCTCCTTTGCCTATTGTTTGTAACAATTTGAGCTCCCTCATGCTTAGTGCCCATCCACCTAAAAAAAAACAAACACAATAAGAAATTGCCAAAAGCAACGGGTAGCCGGCTACTGATAAAAATTCAGCTTTTGAAGGCTTTCAATATACCTAGATTTTTGAAGACAGTGAATAATTTTAATAATGAAATGACTGAACCAAATACAATATTGCCACTATGCACATGCAGCAGAACAGGCCATTCAAAGTGTCTATACACAAGATGCTGCCATCAGCCTAAATATAGGGACACGATTCTAACTTAGCGAGTTTTGAGAAGATTTGTAGTTCATATTGAGATTTTGGGTGTAGGTTTGTTCACTGTGCTGCAAGGTTCATTTCTAGACGTTTCATTATGCTATTAGGTGACATCTTCAGTGGACCTCAGGCAAAGCAATGCTGAGAATTCCTGCTTTCTATTTATATGTTTGGGTTTCTTTGGGTTGGTGATGTCACTTCCTGTGGTGAAGTCACACTTCCTGTTCCTTTTCTCAGGGGGTGGTAGAGGGGTTTAACTATGTGTTTGTTGATAGATTGAAATGCCATGCTTCTAGGAATTCTCGTGCATGTCTTTATTTGGCTTGTCCTAAAATGGATGTGTTGTCCCAGTCAAAGTGGTGTTCTTCCTCACCTGTATGTGAGGATACTAGTGAGAGGGGGTCATGTCTTTTTGTGGCTAGTTGGTGTTCATGTATCCTGGTGGCTAGTTTTCTGCCTGTTTGTCACAGTCCGAGAACGGTATTTTGTAAATGACGTTAGTTTTGCTCATTGTCTGTATAGGGTTTTTCAAGTTCATTAGCTGCTGCTTTAGTGTGTTGGTGGGTTTGTGGGCTACCATGATGCCAAGGGGTCTGAGTAGTCTGGCAGTCATTTCCGAAATGTCTTTAATGCAGGGGAGAGTGGCTAGGGTTGCTGTACGTGTTTTGTCTGCTTGTTTGGGTTTGTTGCTGAGAAATCGGCGGACTGTGTTCATTGGGTACCAGTTCTTTTTGAACACACTGTATAGGTGATTTTCCTCTGCTCGGAGTAGTTCCTTTGTGCTGCAATGTGTGTTGGCTCGTTGAAACAATGTTCTGATGCAGCTTCGTTTGTGGGTGTTGGGTTGATTGCTTCTGTAGTTCAATATTTGGTCAGTATGTATGTGTTATTTTCCTGTAGATGCTGGTTTGAAATTCCCCATTGGCTGTTCGCTCTACTGTGACATCTAGGAATGGCAGTTTGTTGTTGTTGTTTTCCTCCTCTTTCGTGAATTTTATGCTAGGGAGGGTATTATTGATGGTCTTTAAGGTTTCCTCTAATTTGTTTCGTTTAGTGATGACGAAGGTGTCATCCACGTAGCAGACCCAAAGTTTGGGTTGGATGGTTGGCAGAGCTGTTTGTTCGAGTCCCTGCATTACTGCCTGTGCTAAGAACCCTGATATCGGATACAACAACAAACTGCCATTCCTAGATGTCACAGTAGAGCGAACAGCCAATGGGGAATTTCAAACCAGCATCTACAGGAAAACAACACATACTGACCAAATACTGAACTACAAAAGCAATCATCCCAACACCCACAAACGAAGCTGCATCAGAACATTATTTCAATGAGCCAACACACACTGCAGCACAGAGAAACCACGCAGAGCAAAGAAAAATCACCTATACAGTGTACTCAAAAAAAGAACTGGTACCCAATGAACACAGTCCGCCGATTTCTCAGCAACAAACCCAAACAAGCAGACAAAGCACGTCCAGAAACCCTAGCCACTCTCCCCGCATCAAAGACATCTCGGAAATGACTGCCAGACTACTCAGACCCCTTGGCATCATGGTAACCCACAAATCCACCAACACACTAAAACAGCAGCTAATGAACTTGAAAGACCCTATACAGACAATGAGCAAAACTAATGTCATTTACAAAATACAAAGGACTATAACAAACACTACAATGGACAAACAGGCAGAAAACTAGCCACCAGGATACATGAACACCAACTAGCCACAAAAAGACATGACCCTCTCTCACTAGTATCCTCACATACAGATGAGGGAGGACACCACTTCGACTGGAGCAACACATCCAAGGACGAACCAAACAAAGACATGCACGATAATTCCTAGAAGCATGGCATTCCAACCGGAACTCTCTCAACAAACACATCGAGTTAGACCACATCTACCACCCCCTGAAAAAAGGAATAGGAAGTGTCGCTTCACCACAGGAAATTACATCGCCAACTCAAAGAAGAACCAACTTTATAAACAGAAAGCAGGAATTCTCAGCATTGCTTTGCTTGAGGCCCACTGAAAATGTTACCTAGTAGGGTAATGAAATGTCTGGAAATGAACCTTGCAGCTCAATGAGCAAACTTACATCCAATGATTCATACTCCCAAGCACGATTTCTTTGTGTCATTTCATGCACGAGGTCACGACACAGCATATGTGCACATCCAGTGGTGGCATTCACAATGAGTATGGCTCTTCAATCATCAATTCATTTCAGGAGGAGAACGTGTGTTAACATCATGCTGTCACAATGAAGTCCATGCCATCAAACGCCATTCCATGGAGTGCATTACAGAGTTTGTGTGAACATCTGTGCCTGTGCGCATCTGTCAGTAGACACATGTGCTTTTGCCTGTGTGCACGTGTACAGGATGGGGGTTAAGGAGCCCAAAATAAATCAGCATTTTCAGGTTTCAAACTTGCCACTCACTTCTGGAGAACTCATCCTGGGCTGCCACCGTCCCTTCCATAAGCTTCGGAGTGATGAGACGCGTGCACAACCCATCAGCATCCATGGTGTAATGCTAAACATGGGAACAAACAAACAATAAAAATGGACAGAAGGTAAAGATATTGTCATCAATCCAGCAGAATTTAAAACATGCCAGACTCCTTGTGTCATACTGCACCTGACTTATTCACTGTGCTGTATATTGCTTAAGGTTGCAGATGCAAATCAGACATCAATAATCCAGTGACTGCTTGCTACAAATTTTATTCCCTTTGGAGTAATAGTTGTCCTTTCCTTGAGCAATGAAGCAATGTTATCTCCCTTCTGATTTAAACTAATGCTCCATTGTCTGCTCCTTATAAAAGTACTAGTTCACAGAAAGGAAAAAAGATACACAAGAGTAGAAGTCAGGATTTAAAAAAAGAACTTAGAGATGCTGAATTTCACCATCCTCAGTTGAAGAATGGCCTTCTTGCACCACTTTCAACAACAAGCAATACTTTTTAGTATTGGTAAATGGGAGTGAAGCTTTATGAAGGGGACCACCTGGGTTGAAGAAAACAAAATGACATAACATTTTTGTGATGGGGGGAGGGGAAAGGGGAGAGAGAACAGTCGCAGTGCAGGACAAATTTTTCTTTGGGAAATCCATTTGACATGGATGAGTTGGACCAAAGGGTCTGTTTCCATGCTGTATGACACTGACTATAACACAAAGACTTCCCTGAAGTCATACAACTAGTGATAACTGCTTGCTTTGTTGACTAGTTTTGAGAGTTTGCTTTATTTAATTTTCAGTTCAGGGACAATAAGCCTTCAAGAAAGGCAGAGCAGCTAATCTCTCTTACTTCTGCAAGTAACTGTCTAAGCTCAGGGCAAAAGCGATTTGTTCTCATGAAAGAGAGACTGAAGGAACATCTTGTTATTGTAGTTCCTGAGGAAGCTGTCTCTGAAAATATGCTACAGGCAACAGATTTGACCACATGGCCAGAACATCAGAGTGACAGATCAGGAGCACTAGTCTTCATCTTTTTGCCTTCAAGAATAACCCATTGGCCAAACTGGATTTTTCCACCAGAAGTCAACCTCTGCAGAGAAATCCTTTTTTCTCAGCCTGAACTATGTGCTTGCATCTTTTTTGGAATATTTGGAGGGATAAGCACTTATTTTTCGACATGACCAACTGTGAATGTGAAATGATTAATACATTTTTACTGAATCTAAGTCTTGCTTCAATAATAAATCATTAACTGTGTTTATTAAGAACCCTGGTTAATTCATGTTTTTATTTAATAATTGATTAAAAATTAGGCATTTAACTGACCGTCTCAGTAACTGGAAGTACAATTCTTATTTTGTGACCTGGGAAGTAGTGACACGAGATAACATTGGATTCTTACAACCGTGGTTGTAAAAGACTGTAAATTTGCATATTAAACTAGTATAGTAAGTTTCCACTTTAAATATCAAAAGGAAATAAATAGTTTGAAAGTAAAGGAAAGAAGCTTGAATTTTTAATGTATTTGAAAATAATTTAAACGTTTGATATTATAGAGACAGATATATGAACTGATAAAAGATTAAAAACCTCAATACAACTGAAATATCAGTTATACCGAGTTTCCTAATCATTGTACATCAATCGTCACTTTTGAAAATTAGTTTAATGAATTAATGATGCTTTTGAACATAAATCATTTAGGGTAGCATGGCCACAGTGGTTAGCACTATTGCCTTATCGTACCAGGGACTTGGGTTTGATTTTACCAGACTGTGCAGTTTGCATGTTCTCCCATATTTGTGTGGGTTTCCTCTGGATGCTCTGGCTTCCTCCGAGAGTTTGAAGATGTGTAGGGGTCATAGGGATTTGGAGGGGGGTGGTGGTGGTGTCCCATTGGGGTGCTATTTGGAGGGTCAGTATCAACTAAATGGGTTTAATGGCCTCCATCTGCACTGTAGGGATACTATGATCGATTTGGATTGACATTCACTAAGTGGCAAAGATGAAAACCAAAAATCATGAATAAGGTGACTGAAAAAGTTGTCAAAAATTTATAATATTGATTGAGATACTTTTGAAGAGAAAGTGAGGACTGCAGATGCTGGAGATCAGAGTCAAATATGGTGATGCTGGAAAAGCACAGCCAATCAGGCAGCATCTGAGGAGCAGGAGAGTAGATGTTTCAAGCATAAGCTCTTCATCAGGAGTCAGACATTCAAGGACAAAAGGGTAACTGGGGAGAGAATAGGGCCCCTCAAAGATCAGCAAGGCGGCCTTTGTGTGGAGCCTCAGAAAATGGGGGAGATACTAAATGAATATTTTGCATCAGTATTTACTGTGGAAAAGGATATGGAAGATATAGACTGTAGGGAAATAGATGGTGACATCTTACAAACTGTCCAGATTACACAGGAGGAAGTGCTGGATGCTTTGAAACGGTTAAAGATGGATAAATTCTCAGGACCTGATCAGGTGTACCCGAGAACTCTGCGGGAAGCTAGAGAAGTGATTGCTGGGCCTCTTGCTGAGATATTTGTATCAGCGGTAGTCACAGGTGAGATGCCAGAAGACTGGAGGTTGGCAAACGTGGTGCCACTGTTTAAGAAGGGCAGTAAAGACAAGCCAGGGAACTATAGACCGGTGAGCCTGACCTCTGTGGTGAGCAAGTTGTTGGATGGAATCCTGAGGGATAGGATGTACATTTATTTGGAAAGGCAAGGACTGATTCGGGATAGTCAACATGGCTTTGTGTGTGGGGAAATCATGTCTCACAAACTTGATTGAGTTTTTTTGAAGTAACAAAGAAGATTGATGAGGGCAGAGCAGTAGATGTGATTTATGTGGACTTCAGTAAGGCGCTCGACAAGGTTTCCCCATGAGAGACTGATTAGCAAGGTTAGATCTCATGGAATACAGGGAGAACTAGCCATTTGGATACAGAACTGGCTCAAAGGTAGAAGACAGAGGGTGGTGGTGGAGGGTTGTTTTTCAGACTGGAGGCCTGTGACCAGTGGAGTGCCACAAGGATCGGTGCTGGGCCCTCTACTTTTTGTCATTTACATAAATGATTTGGATGCGAGCATAAGAGGTACAGTTAGTAAGTTTGCAGATGACACCAAAATTGGAGGTGTAGTGGACAGCAAAGAGGGTTACCTCAGATTACAACAGGATCTGGACCAGATGGGCCAATGGGCTGAGAAGTGGCAGATGGAGTTTAATTCAAATAAATGCCAGGTGCTGCATTTTGGGAAAGCAAATCTTAGCAGGACTTATCCACTTAATGGTAAGGTCCTAGGGAGTTTTGCTGAACAAAGAGACCGAGGAGTGCAGATTCATAGCTCCTTGAAAGTGGAGTCGCACATAGATAGGATAGTGAAGGCGGCGTTTGGTATGCTTTCCTTTATTGGTCAGAGTATTGAGTACAGGAATTGGGAGGTCAGGTTGGGGCTGTACAGGACATTGGTTAGGCCACTGTTGGAATATTGCATGCAGTTCTGGTCTCCTTCCTATTGGAAAGATGTTGTGAAACTTGAAAGGGTTCAGAAAAGATTTACAAGGATGTTGCCAGGGTTGGAGGATCTGAGCTACAGGCTGAACAGGCTGGGGCTGTATTCCCTGCAGCGTCGGAGGCTGAGGAGCGACATTATAGAGGTTTACAAAGTTATGAGGGGCATGGATAGGATAAATAGACAAAGTCTTTTCTCTGCGGTCAGGGAGTCCAGAACTAGAGGGCATAGATTTAGGGTGAGAGAGGAAAGATATAAAAGAGACCCAAGGGGCAACTTTTTCACGGAGGGTGGTACATGTATGGAATGAGTTGCCAGAGGATGTGGTGGAGGCTGGTATATGAATAGGAAGAGTTTGGAGGGATATGGGCTGGGTGCTGGCAGGTGGGGCTGCATGGGGTTGGGATATCTGGTTGGCATGGACGGGTTGGACCGAAGGGTCTGTTTCCATGCTATACATATCTATGACTCTCCTGTTCCTCAGATGCTGCCTGACCGGCTGTGCTTTTGCAGCACCACAATATTTGACTGAGATACTTTTGAGTTCACTGTGCTCACATATCTGCAAAATATCACAGAAATAGGATTCATGGTCATTTCATTCTCTATCAATTTTTTTACTCCCCAAATATACATTCAAATGTTTTCCTCAGTCATACCGTACAGAGCAATTAAGTCTTATTGAACCAAGATGCTGAAATGCATGCTCAAAGTCTTTTATTGGAAGCATATTACTTTTTGCACTGGAAATAACACGAAGATTGAAGTGACCTCATTCGATGATATGTAAACACATTCCTGAACCATTCTGTACAGACCAAACATTAGTGCAAATACAGCATTCCTATTTAGAAACTAGTCAGTTGATATTCAAGATGGCGAAAACGGAATTCGATTTAAACATCCCTTTTCGATGCAAATACTGTTTACGTACATCTCCAAATGACATTTGAGACATGGATCAAGTAAAGCACTACATTTCTCAATGAACACTGCAACATAAGAAGAACAAGCACTTAGCTTCACATCCAGACAAAACTCCTCTCCAGCCAACCGGGAAAGGCATCAAATGATGACCAATTGACAATGATTACTAGAAAAATAAAATCATTCATGGGATGATAGGCCAACATTTATTGCTCATCCCTAATTGCCCTGGAACTGGATGACTCGCTTGGGTACTTCAGGTGTTTAACAGTCAAACATATTGTTGTGAAACTGGAGAAACATGCACCAGACCAAGTAAAAATGACAAATTGTCTTCCCATAAGATAGTTAGTGAAGCAGCTGGGATTTTACAACAATCAATACTGGTTATATGATCACCATTAAACTAGCTATTATTTTAATTTCATTGAATTCAAATTTCACTATCTGCCACGGTGAGATTCAAAATGTTCCCAGAACAACTGCTCAGGATTTTGGATTACTAATCCAATAACATTACGACTCAGGCACCACATCCTCTCCTATTTAAATGGAGTGAAGCTAAGTAATTCAACAGCAAGTTTCAAAACTGTATCTGCAAGATACAAGGACTGTACCATGTACAATGCTGTTAAGCAAAGACTGAAAGCAGTCAAATACTGCAAAACCTTGAAATTGTGTCCTTTTACCTAGTGTTAACAGCAGATTGCCTGCCAAAAGCTTGGAATAACCTGTTTACCAGTTTATGAATGTATCTATACTTTAAGAACTAGGGCAGTTCAAGGCAGCTTGAACTATCTAGTTTCTCAAGAGCAATTAGGGATGGGCAACAAATATTCATTTTACTAGTATACCCACATTCCATAAAAGAAAAACATGGGCTGTTTCTTTTTTTCAATTGCATTCTGAAATAGCAAAAGATAAGCCTATATAGTTAAAAACTTATTGCATTCTAAAGAACACAAACAAACCAAACTGGTACCAGGGCACACCACAAGAAAGGAAGTATTATGCTATCACTTTTTTTCCAAGTTCATTCACAGGATGAGGGCGTCACTGACTAGGCAGCATTTATTGTCCACTTTGAACTGCCCAGACGAGTAACAGATGTAGGACTGAGTCTTCTGTAGGCTAGACCAGGTAAAACTGGCAATTTCCTTCCATCTGAGGCATCAACAATAGTCTTGTGGTCATCATTAGACTCTTAATTCCAAATTTTTCTTGAATTCAAGTTCCACCATCTGTGATAAAGAGATCCAAAACCAGCTCTCCAGATTGTTACCTCGGTCTCCAGATTAACAGCACGGTGATAATACCACCAGACCATCGCCTTCCTTCTGCTTTCTTTGGCAGACTACCTGACCCCCAGCCTAATTTGTAATTGTCTAACTCATTTTCACCACCATGTCTTGTGCCTCACTTTCTTTCTGATTCAGTGCATATGTAATGCTTGGATGTTCTCCTCCATATGCTCATTTTGAGCAACATTATTTTCCAAGTGCACATGTACGTCAATTTGTAGCCTTAGTTTAGTGAGGCAATTTGAAAATAGTTTCAAATGAACTTGTATTCAAAAGTCAAAGTTGATATACCTCCAGCTATAGCTTGCTCAAATGCTGTGCAATTTATAAAATTACTTATAGTGAAGCTGTCATGCTCCAAATGAGCATTATGACAGTCTTTCTCTCGTCCCTCTATGCAATGAGTCACAACATAAATTTGACAATTTTTTTAAACAAGTCGCAATATGGCAAATTGTTTGTTTCAACTACACTAAAGAAACCCTGCTTGATAGACCTTTTCACTCCAGGTGTAATAAAACAATTCTCAATTTATTATAAAACAAAACCCATTGAATGAAGATGCAGAATTCATTATCATTTGTAATGCATAAATATAATTTCATTTTTCCTCTTTAAACAATCCAAAACATACACTAACTTCAACTGATCAGAAAAAAATGTTCCTCTCTCCACAGCAATTCATTTCAAAAAAAGAGAAAGCAATTATGGCCAAAGGTAGATATTCTCAAAGACAAAAATTATAAGGTCCAGAACGATCTGTAGTCTCGTGGTCTTGTACATATAGTGAAGTCACTAATTATGCACAGTTGTCTGTGGTTTTGGTAGACACAGCTTGCTCAGGAAACACAACATTGAGAAGTTTCTTTCAGTCACTCTTTTCCTTTAGAACCATCAGGCTACACATCAAATTCACCACAATGATGTTTCAGAAACATGTGACAAGCTGGGCAGCTTTTACTTCAAAGGTTTGTCCCAACTAATTGTAAAGTGTCTTCAAGTCTACAAGCATCCTTCAAACAGGACAGCCATAAAACACTGTACAACAGTCAGTGGTTTGTCCCAAAGGGCAGCAACTATCAAGTCATATGAGTTCCAAGGGTGGAAAAACTGCAATGTCTTTTCATTGAACCTAAAGAAAATAATGGCACCTCCCCAATCCTTCAAACTCAAGTACTCAAAATATTTAGCTTTTGCAGGGGCGAAACAACAGTGTCAATTGAGAAATCTAATGCAGAAGGTTCACAATTTAAACTCTCTGTGGCCTGTAATGCACATGCCCATGAACTGGTAAAATTCACAATCTTCTCAACATCAGTGCACTTATAGCAAATTGTTACAAATGTCAGATGCAGCTAACCAGAGGATGCAGAAGCACCAACTAATGCACATCAAAGCTAAATAACTTGAAAGAGGAGATTAAAGCGAATCATCTTGGTGGTATCAATTTTCTCTGCAGAGAAAGCAGACCTTGGTTATTGATATCCTCAAAGGGCTGTTGCATTTGAATTTCTATAGTGCTTCAATACCAAGAAATCAATTTGTCATGTTTGCGCCAAAAAACAAAAATACAAAAAGTCTTTATTCATGGTTCTCAGACTATACACAAAGAATATTATAGCAAGGTTATTCAAACTATTAGCTCTGAAAATTGCTGTCATGTTACTGGCAAAGTGCAAAAGCAAACAGGACAGCCTCACGTATGGTGCGGAGATAGTGATGAGAGACAAACTCCTTGTGCTGCACTTAAACTTGTTCCTGTGTCTGACAATGAGAGAATAGCTGCAAGTATTCTCAAAATATTCTGTTCGTAAGCCATTTTAGAACCAAGGTGCCACTACATCCAAGGGATCAGTGAATAAGCAATAGTCAGCATCCTCTGGCAGTTTGCCCTCAAAAGTCAAAAATATCTCCCTTCAGGTCAAGCACAGCACGAGGCCAGGGATGACTGAAGCTTAGTGTTCAGGTGTAAAGCCACCGATTTTTGAAGTTCTAGATTTTTCTGGATTTGGTAATAAAATTAAAAATCGCACCACTAAAGAGGACTTGGTTGGAGGTTCAAGGCCCTCCTGTCAGGGAGGCTGAAAAGGTAGTTCAGTAGTGCATAGCTAAAGTACTCTGGTTGCAACCACTGGCAGAAAAGTGTGGCACTGGAAAAGCGCAGGTGGTCAGGCAGCATCTGAGGAGCTCTTTCAGGCAACACTGGGTACTAGGGTATTATAAACTCTGAAGTTCCACAGAAGTTTTTTTTATGGTAAATAGACACCTCAACATGTGTGACAGAGCATACCAACTTCATAAAAGCATGACAACAAGAGCTATGATTTTGCTGCCAAGAAGGGAGTGTAAAGCCACGGTTTCCCGAATTAGATATTTGCATTACTGCTCGAAAAATTCCGTGTTCTTTTCAGAAGTTTTCGTACTCAAACTGTCAGCATCTTCATTTGACCATTCTCCCAGTAAGGTTACCAAACTGTGAAATTAAGAGCTTTCCATTTATTTTAAACTTGCTATTCAGCCTATAAAGTCTCAGCTTCAAAGGGAATCTTAGCTTATAATTTTCTTAAAGACGTTAATCATATTGTTACATCATAACTAATTCCCAAGAAGAAAAAAAAATTAAATGCAATCTGTAAAGTCAAAGATAACAATTGCTAATGCAAAAAAAGTACTGTGGAATAGCAATAGTCAGATCCCTCCAAGACGGCTAATTGCTACTGGCCTTGTGATACTAATCCATAAACTATCACAGGTTTCTTTCCATGTTATTTAATGGAGCCCTGAACTCGTAAAAAGTCACAGCCTGTAGACCACAAACCCTTAAAGACTAATCTGAACATGGACTGAACCATGGCTTGCAAAAGTCAAAAATGTTGTTCATTGGTGCTTTCAGTACAGCCATACAACTTTAAAGGTGCAGTTGCTTTTTTTTTTATACACACTTCAGATTCAGTTATGAAATGGAGCACTATAACAAGAGGATATGCAATGCAATGCCCCTTAAATGTTTTATACTTTTAAAGCATTGGTTCAGCATTTAACTAAATGCTGTCCTCAGGGACAAAAAGCCATTCAACTCTGAACTCACTGACTAATATCACAATAAAAACCCCAACTTATCAAATAAAAAGCAGTAGCATTCAACTACAGTTTCACCAAGAAAAACATTCTTCTTATTTCCTCTAAATGGACAGGCAGCATTCTGACTTGGTATAAGTATATCTACACATCTGTTCTGCATTAATAATGAAACTATAGCTTCTTTTAAAAAAATTCATTCATTGACGGAATAGAAATAATTCATTTTAATACAACTGTAACTAATATTTTTACAGAAGACAAAAGCTTGAGTTTTCCACAAAAATGACAGTACTCCAGATACTGGAAAATCAGAAACAAGATGCTGAAGATATTCAAATCTCGCAGCATCTGTATTGGGGAAAAAAGACAATTACATTTCACACTGTACCATCGTAGAATTGGTGACAGTGGGAGGGGAAGGATCCTACTGCCTTCCTATCACTCCTACCAGGGACCTATTGGAGGAAAGGTTCATGGACTGACTTCATACTGTGCTATCAATTATTCACTTTCAAAGATTCAAGACCAGACTTCCGGAAGAATGAGCTAGCTGCATCCCATAATGCTCTTCTCCATCCACTCTCCCACCATTGCTCACCTCCAGCCTTGGCTCGTCATGATCCAAGGTCTTGGGTGGTTATATTACAGGCAGCAGCAATTACCTCCCTGGTGGCACCTCAAATCAGAGAAGACCTACCAGCTTCTGATTAGTTGGCATCTCTAGGTGATTAGGCCCTCTGCCAGTGGGGACACGTGGTCCTGAGGAAAGCCTATTAGAATCGCAGGTCCCTTTAAAGGTCAAATCAGAACATATTTTCTAATTAACCTGTTCAGTGGGGCATGGGGAACTTGAACCCAGGCCTCCTACTTCAGCAGTAGCTCCAATGCCATTGGACCACAAAAATCCCAAAAGTCAAGCAGAAAGTATTTTCTCATCCACCTTTTCACTTGTTATTGCACACTTCCGGAGCAGGTATGACTTGAATGTGGATCTCCCCTGGTCCAGAGATAGAGACACTACCACTGTGCCACAAAAACTCCCCTATAAAAGCAGCTAGGAAAGCTCCAGAGTTGATTAAGAGCAGGTGATATTCATTGAACTTTTATAACAGGCTGGGGATTTAGGAGTTTTTCTGGTGCAGAGATAGCAACTCTGCTTCTGAGACAGAAATCCTGGGTTCAAGTCCCACCTGAACAGACTGATTTAAAAAAAAGTTCAGAATCTTAACTGCTTGAATAGATTGATTAAAATATACAACAGCTGTTAGGCCTTGTCATGGTGTAGCAGTTGTGTCCTTACCTCTGTGCCAGGAAGATTGGGTTCAAGAACCATCTGCTCCAAACATGTGTCATGACATGTCTGAATAGGGTGGTTTTACAGAAAAACAGGATTCTTCCCTGGGGAAGTTACCTTCTGGACAGGGAAAGGTGGAAACTGGCGGTTGTGCTTAACCATTGATTAACATTCTTGCAAATCTCAAAGTCTTTCATTGCTGAATTCAACATATGAATACCAGTCTGTTAAACAAGATTCATCATTGCCAGCATGTAACATGGCAGGCCTTCCCCAATGAATGTGACATGGTTCTTGCCAACGTTCCAGCAAGCAGACCTCCACTTGTCCTTTAGCAGACCATTTCTGGAGCATATTTGAGTCAGAATCAAAATACCTTCCGTTCTTTGATACTTTAAACTAGTTCAAGTGCGGACATTTCAAGCCACTCTCATGCTGCAATATTTGAAATTCCACATTTAAAGCTGATGTATTTTAACAGTCTGAAAGCAGATTTCAACTTATCAGTACAAGAAATCATTGCAAAACTTCCTTTCATTGCACCTAGATGTACACATCTTTGACTATTTTTGAGCACTTTTCTTTGCAAAACAAGTAAAAGGTACATAGACTAGATACAATCAAATTAGTTACCTTGTATGCCAAGAGATACATTTGAAAATGTCTGTGCCCAAATGATTATCCAAGATTTCTGCTAGTATAATGCTGTGCCATTTTAAAACACTTTTCCATCACCAGCAGATTTCTCACTAGAATTCTTGAAGCTCTAGTGACAAAACCTTTGTTACACTATTCTTTTAAATGTAGGAAATACAGGAGGGAAAGAGCAGTAGTGTGCTCTTGCATAGCCAATTATTGAGGAAGTGACACTGGGAGGTAAATTATCTGGTTGCTCTTTCAGCCTGAGTGTGATGTTCCTTCCGTCAGTTCCTCAAAGAAAGCAACAGGGAAATATTTTACTAAGTGAATGGCTACATTTTTTTCTCTGACAAAGCTAGTTCTTTGGCTTCATTCAGTAAAATGACCCAATCTACAGAAAGTATTCTCTCCTCTACCCCCCCCCCCCCACCAAGAAAAAAAGAACTGCCCGTTTTCAAGTCATCATCTAGTCTGCATTTGGTCAGTTCTTTTTTTTAAGATGTAAGAAACAATTATTCAAAAAAGGCTCTCACAATTCATTTGATCAGGAAAATTGTAGCCAATTACTTGTTAGTGAATCAGTACTGAGAGCCCGTGAAGTTGGTGTTTAAAATGAAATATAAGCTAGAGCTGGGCTTGGCCACATATCCAAACATCCTTCTGTATAGAATAAGTAAAACAGCTAATAGAACTGGTAAATTGATTTATCATTAATCTAGTAACAAGTACATTTGGGTTAAACTGGCATTTACAATCCTTTATTTCTTCCATTTAACCCCAAGTAGTATTCTGAACAGTTTGGGTAAGAGACTTGAAGTACTCACATCCAACATGCCAAAACTATTAGAAAAAGGCATTTGTGTAGCATTCACAAATTACAACGCAACTGACACTTCATACACTAGCACACTATATCAACACTAATAGCTCCAACAAACATTGGTTAGAACTACAAAGCAACTAAAAAGAACACACTGGACTAATACTCAATGTAACATTGCTCACAGCTGCCATGACTGTATCAGCCTGAGAAAAGCAGCTGGCAGCCTTCAATGATTTTGTTTAATGTACAAGATCCCATTTCTCTATATTTGTTCAACCTCCTTCTAACAAAGGAACTACCAAAAAGGCAAAGCAATTTTCACCAGGGCTAGACCAATCCACTTATTGTCTTAAATTGAACCATTCGGATAAATTCTATTAAAAAAGTACATACAAAGTCCTTAAATAGCGTTCTTCCAGCTTTGTGCAGAAGCTGCCAGCATTCTGAGCTAGAGATACCCATGACAAGAAAACAATTGCCGAGTGACTGGTTTACATAAAGTTGTTCTATCCGACCAAAATTTTTCAAAAGTCTTCACGAGCCTAAGCTATTTATTGAGAAGACAGAAACTCAAGAAAAATGAACAAAGCAGAACTTCCCTTTCATAGCAACAGCTATGATGATTTGAACTTCAACAACACTTTCCCAAAACGAAAATTAAGGTAGCTTTCAATAAAAATAGCATGTGCAGCATCAGTGCACTATCAGTAAAACAAGACCCCATTTACAAAATGAGACTGAATTATCTAGAGCCAAGATATCAAATGAAGATGAAATAGGACTGCACTGGGTGTAGCTTTCCAACTACAGCACTCAATCCCATCAAATTGGGACAGGAAGATCTGGAAGCTCAATCAATCTTTCCTTTTGTTTGGGACAGAATGACTACACTTTATTCTGTCCCAGTTTGTCTTGGTCTTAGGAAACAGAAGGCAACCTCAAAGTGAGATTTCCTCTACCAGCAGAACATGCTTCCAAAAGCTACAGCTAAGTAATCCTGACCCTTGTAAAAAAAAGTCTTACTGACTTTCAGTCAATTTATTTATTCATTCATTTATTTTATGGGGCATGGATACCACTGGCAGATAGTGGTGGTGAACTGCCTTTGAGAATAATTGTAAACTGTACGGTGAAGTTATGTTAGCCATGTTATTAGAGAGTGAGTCCCAGGATTCTGATCCAATAGAAAGAAGGGATGAAAAACTTCCAAGTCAAGACAGCACAAAACCTGACTTTGTTTTGGGGTGGTGAGAAGGGAACAAAAGAACGCATACACTTGTAAGAGGTGCCTTTTTAATTCATTGTCAGGGTAGAACCATCTTTTCTACCTGAAAAAAGCCTCTGTAAATAAGAAAATTTCCTGAAAATATAATCTGTACTTCAAACCAAAGGCATGATCAATGGCATTGTAGATCATTCAAATGTTTGAGAGATGGCAGAACTTCCTGTTAAAACTTTTTGAAACTGAAGTGTAATATAATGACAAGCCTTTTATCATGACAGTAAAACATTGTTTATTTTTCTTGACATTATTTCTAATGATCAGCCAGTTTCATGTTAAGTGAATCCAACTGGAAAAGATTTGGGAGCTAAGATGTTGAATTGACACATGCTGGTCTGGAGCTAGACTCTACTTGTGTGATAGGCAACCCACAACAAGCAGTAATTCTATAGGGACATTCAAAAAAGGGTTTTATGCAGAACAGAATTTACAACCGAGGGAAAAGAGTCAATTTTGGGAGAAACCTTTGAAATAGTAACATGCATTTGGATGAATGGCTATTAGGTTGTATTTGAATGTAGATGTGTAGATAAGAAAATTACCCCAACTTCAACATTCAGTTAACCCCAGGAATGGGCCAAAATTGACCCAAACTTGACAGTAAATAACTTTGAAAAAACAATGCATTTTAGGAGATATTCTTAATTTGAAATTGCTAAATAAAACTAGGTGGGTAGAAAGCTTTCAGGAATGTTAAATATTATTTTCACACAAAGATTAAAACAAATTGAAGCATTAATTAATCCACAGACACAGTGCACTGCTTATGATATTATCGTAAAAAATATTACCTGCCATCTACAGCACACTTGGGAGATGCAAATCAAATAATCCTTAAATTCAGCAAGCTGATTCAACTTAAAAATTACATTCACAGATTCAGAGCTCATCAATTTGACAAGCAGAATGAAGTCCTGATTGGTTCTCTCAAACAAAATAACCAATTTTTAAAAAAATGCTGCTCATCATTTAGATTCCATATAGCGGCCAATATGGGGACTTGGGGAAACATTATAGATAACAGAAGCAACGTTTTAGGCACAAAGCATATTTAAATCTACCAGTGCGAGGCAGATTGGAAGTCTATTGCTTAAGTGATGAATTTGCTTGGTGGCAGTGAGTCTGAGCTGAAAACGTGTTGCTGGAAAAGCGCAGCAGGTCAGACAGCATCCAAGGAGCAGGAGAATTGATGTTTCGGGCATGAGCCCTTCTTCAGGAAACTGGCAGTGGGTCTGAAACGGTTTGTATATAACCAGAACAATGCTTCAAAATAGTTAGGAAAAAGAGTATCATTATATGCAAGAGAAACTCTCTGCATTACCTCTGTTCTTCTAATCTGACCATAGCAGACTCAAATTTTGATTCTATAATAATGGTTAAATAACAAATATTACAGATACATTTTACAAATTGCCCCTGTAATCCAATAACAATCCACTGAGGTGATAATGAAAAGCACTCTAGGCCCAGAGAGCAAGGTGTTTAAAACAAAATATAAAATTAAAATCAAACTGACCTCTACTAATTGCATCAAATTATCAAAGTAGGCTTCTTCATCGATGCTAAGTTTGCTGGAAGAATAAATGATTCTGTAATGTTCCACCTTCCCACTACAGCTCACACACAGTGTATAGTCCCCAGGATAGTTGGTACTTTCCCGTACCAAATATAAACCATCTTCAGGAGGATACAGTAGCCTTTCTGCTTGCTCACGAGTAATTTTTCCATGAAACCAGCTGCAACAAATAACAGCATAAATCAGAAAGCAATATGAAAATAAAGCACAAAATCAGAATATTTTCATTGCAGGGTATTTCGAACCATATGTACTTCATCACAAACTATCTGGACAGAGGGTGAGGATGAAACCACATCACCCTTCCTTGATTTTATCCTCGAGCGCTCAAGTTATGAAGTCACCAAATGATCGGTTTAATGTACCGTTTTACATGCTCATTCCCTTTCCTAGTTTATCCATACAATCCCTTGATGCAACAACTCAATATTTGTGTTGCTGTGTCAACCTGGGAGGGGTCAAGCCATTACTATTCTATTTTGTCATACACAAGCTGGCTCCAAACAATCAGATAGACTATTTCTCCAATTTTTAACTTTCTGTAATTTAAATAGTTTCAGGTTATTAAGCTCATGTGCTGTTGTCTTATAATTTCTGAGCAGCAAAATATAGGGTGACTGATACTTTTATAACAAATTGTTACCCTAGTTTTGTAGTCTGTTATAAGATAGTCAAGACACAAAAATCCACAATTACATTTTCTAGAAATTCAAGAATGATTTATCAAATAACATACTTCTTTTTCACGTCCACTATATTGCCCCTTAAACCTCATCATAGAATCCTTACGGTACAGATAGAGGCCATTTGGCCCATCGAGTCTGCACCTACCCTCCAAATAGCATCCCACCCCTGCCACAGCTTATCCCAGCAACCCTGCATTTATCATTAAACATCTTTAACTTTGCAATCCTTGCAAACTAATACTCCCACCCACTAAGCCTCTCCAAGGACCCTTAATAAATATCAATTTGGCAAATTCTCATGGACTCCATATTTAAATCACGAAAACAATGCTTGCAATGACACTAAAAATCCCTAACCAGAGTCTCATATTGTACTCTTTTGGACTATGACTTTCTTCAATCCTGTGCTGTCTTTGGAACAACCAGCAATGCACCTCAATTTCCTCTTCTGTGTATCATATTTGCCTTGCTAACTGGAGCCAGAGGACAAATCATTGGTTTTTCCAACTATTTCCGCATTAGCACTCGAAGTCCAAACACCATCTTTCAAATTCTGGTTCCCTACCTTTTCTCATTCACAAGCTAACATTCTCAGTAACATTATCTCACAAGAGTAAATTCCAGATATCGACTGACAAGATCCAGATAAGCTCTTAATGATCTAGCATGACGTTTCTATTAAATTGTGTTGTCAAACTCCTTTCTCAGCTTCCAGGACTGGATGGGCCACTATCCAATCAAAAATTTGGGAAAATAAAAGCCATGTTTTCAGCCACTGCCTCAAACCCCTCAGCCTTACCTGTGGTTCAATAGTCCTCTCTGACAATTATTCCAGACTAAATAAAGCTGCTTAACTGAACCACAGTCAATACTCATGTGACTCTACAGTCTCCTCGTCACAAAAGCACCTAGTTTCTACTCATAACAATTGCTACCTCCGCTTACCTCAGTAAACATAGCATTTGGCTAATCCAGTATTCATCTGGGCAGTCAAAGTTTGCAAGGAACAAAACTCTATACCAACTAACGTACCTAGCATCAAATGAAATATCAGGAGACACTTGGCATGATAAGACCAATGAATATTTAAAAGGGATACATTCCTTTGTAAATGATCCTCAAGGGTCTATAACTGCCAACAGCAGTTTGGAAACTATATTCAGAATATTTCATTTGTTGCATTTTGTGGCACTAGTTTCAAAAGAACAGTTTCCTCCATATTATTTGACATATTCAATTCTTTAGTACACATTGGCAGACAGTGAGAAAGGAAATAATTCTTCGCATTGGCAAACGAAATAATAACTGAAGTTCAGCTGCTGTCAAAATCGAAATTTGCAAAAGGGTAACGTCATTAAAAATGCACAGAATTACTGCCAGCAATGGGCACATGCCAAATACAAATTTCTTTTGTGACCCTGATTAAGAACATTGCACTGTTTTCAACTTTAATGTCTTTCGCAAAGGGAGGAAGGAATGTAACTTTAAAATTAGGTAAGGTTTGTTCCCTCATTAAGGAATATGTATGAGGAATTTCCCTTTCCTGAAAGTCTCAGTACAGTAAGCACTGTTTAAAACTGATATGGGATCTATATTTTTAAAATAAAGGCTTTGTGTTTCAAAAAACACTGACCAATTATTCCTCTCCAAATGAAAGAAACTCATGCGTTTATATCACTTTGTTCTCAAATTATCTACTAGAACAAGAGAGTTGATGGAAGATCTTTGGATAAGATATCATATTATCAGAGAGCACGTGGATTGGGGATTTTATCCATTAAAAACTGGCACAAGACAAGCAAAAGATATCATGTTTTCCCCTTCAAATGTAGTTTGTTCTAGGCAAATGCCAGAAAAATCAATTGCAACATCTCGCTCAAAGCAGCTATTACAACAGAAAGAATCTGGCCCTGCAGCCTAGTAATTAGTTTTATGGTATACTTATCAGCTTAATGGTTCAATTTGGTCTCTTAAAAGCTGGCTGAATGAAAACAATAGCAACCCTTTCACAAAATCAATTCTGACTGTCCTTCTGACAAGAGGAGAATAATAGATGGATGACCAGGGCAACATTGTCAATACTCAGTTGAACCACTCATTTAACAAATTTTCCCAAGATTATCTCAAACCTTCTTTCCCCTTGAGATTTCTTCCACAACCTGGCTGGGTAGTGAATCAGTTTTCTTTTATCCCAAAGTAAGATTAAATGACCATTAAGGGGTGAATCTGAACTATAACCTTAAAAGCACTCTACATCATGCTCCATTAAATCTTCATCATGCTGAGAAAACGTCTGCAAATAAATAATAATCAATAAGAGAACAATTACAGCATTTAAAAGGCATCTGGATGGGTATATGAATAGGAAGGGTTTTGAGGGATATGGGCCAAGTGCTGGCAAACGGGATTACATCAGATTAGGATATCTGGTTGGCATGGACGAGTTGGACCGAAGGGTCTGTTTCCATGCTGTACATCTCTATGACTTGTGTAATGAAAAGCTGTTATAACAGCTACTTATTTTTCTAGTACTCAGTGGTTGCACTCACTTCCATTTGAGTTAATAGGCTGATAAATTAGAATTGCAATTTCTGCACGTGAATCACAGGAACAGTCGGGACAGCCAAACAATCATTGGCAGAAAAGCTGCAGTAGTCCATCAGCAAACACAAAGCTGAAGACAAGGAAGATCAACTGCCTTGATACAGATTGCGTCTTGGTCGCTCTCCAGCACCAAGCAAATTAGTCTTATTGTCAGTCCTATTGCACCATCAATCTGCATCAATATTAAGCTACTTCATATACAAGATTTAGTAGCATAAGGTTGGAGGGCAGAAAAGAAGACAGATATTCATGCTGCAGTGCACATCAAGAAATTGGTACACACTTCAACTGTTTTATATCTAGACAAGATCCATACAAATTTCTACTGCTGTGTCCAAATAATGTATTTTAAAAACAAAACACCGAAATCAAGACCAACATAACTGAATACAACAGCTCTGGCATAATCAATTAATGGAGTGCACTTGAATTAGTCAGGCCACAGGAAGTCCCCAAATTAAAATCTTATATTTAAGCACTTCCTGTAACATTTGGTGAGAATTCTCCCTTGTTTCTTTGTTCCAAATTTTGGAGGCCTATAATAGTAACAGTAACTGTGTCGTTTGCATATAGCATTTGTGTTTTCTATGGTCTGTGGCTATTAAACCAAAGCACATACTTACGGCATAAGGCTAAGCTTTGCACCAGATTTGACTCCTTCTCTTTTCTGGACATAGTTTGCAGGAATGATACCTTCTTTACCAATTTTGCTCTTTGCTTTGTACCAATTTGGATCCTAAAATTGGCAAGGCAGAAGTAAAAGGTAAAGCAACTAAGAGGTGCACAGTGACAAACACAAAAGTGAATACCAAGTGTAATTTTTACAAAGTGCATACTACTGCTTGCTCTTTCCTTAAAGCCTTGCATCACAAACACTTTTTGCATTAAGTATTAAAAATCAAACTTGCATATTATTCTTCCAAGAAATGAGCAGATAATTTTAATAAAACAATATGGATGCTGACATAAATCAGCTTAGGATCAAATGAAGCAGTAATAGTACTGCAGTTTGTTTTTGAGCATAAGGTGGTCACAATTTCTTATTATGTTTGGAGAAAAGAAAATGGATATGACTACTGCATATGAGCCAAATAGTTAGAAATGGTTTTGGATGGTAAATCATGCATGACACAATTAGCTGCTCCTCAGATCTTTCCTGCACATCTTTTATGGAAAGTGGTTCATGAAGGGCAATGTGCACAATGTAGTTAATAAAGCAGACATTTTATGCTAAGATTTACATTACTTAATTTATTAAAACATATAATATTGCAATGTGTGAGCACACTTCCTATGACAAAAATATTTTAGTGATTGAACAAATCTTGTAGAATGTCACTTCATGCTGTTTCTACGTGGACTTAAACAAATATTATTACCTTAGTGACTGAAATAATGGTGAGAACATCTCCTTTGTTAAAGGGAAGGTCTTGTTCTGCACTTCCACTGAAGTTGTATTTGGCTATACATTCTGTGCCGGATGCCCATATTGTCTGCAAAGGAAAAGGACATTTATCACAACAAATTAGGATTTTAATGTTTCAAATTTCTTTATGAAATACATAAATAAATCTGCTTTAAAGGTTGTTTTGAAAAATATTATATAGTAAACATAGATATTATGATGAAATTGCTTTTTCTTGCTATTATTAATTTGTAAGATCTCAAACTTTGAATTTCCATAATAGTTATGACAACGGTTAATGATTTTGTCACGCCAATTTGAAAATGTAACTTGTCATTGTAATTTTGCAACTAGACATGTCCCACTCATATTTTCAGGAGGGCATGTAAATTAATGACAAGTTCATGGATATGTTTCAGTAGATGCATTACAAATTAAACGCCATCTGTTTTGAACTCTGAGCTTTCGAACAGAAGTCAAAATCAATTTAATTGTTCTACTTTAATTCAGTGAAGCCTGAAATATTCATTCAAACAGCTAGCTCAAAAATTGCCACATGCTGACTGCTGAATGTCCAATCATTCTATATAACTTGCCCTTTTACAAAATCAAAATTTAAGCTCCAAATGTGTACTCAATGTTTCCTAAAATGGCTGAATCATTGTAATGTCGAACACAATGTGATTTGTTCAATCTTTGTATACGAACTGATTCAGGAATGAAGACAGTAACTACTGGAGTAGGAAGTCGAATAGCAAGATAACATACAAAAAGAATAGACAATACAATATAAATTGCTAAAATAGGATAGAAAAATAGCCAACAATGAACCACATTCAATCTATTTTCCAAGAAGTGCTACAGGCCTTTATGATTTTGTTACACAGATGCCTTTCAATATCCTCATATTCAAATTACTAAGTGTCAGTTAGCTGGACAACTTGTTTATGATGCAGAGTGATGTCAATAGCGTGGATTCAATTCTCATACCAACTGAGGTCCTTCTCAACCTCACCTGAGGCGTGGTGACCCTCTGTCACACCACCAATAGCTGCCTCTCTAATGACAGAGCAGCACACCATGGTCCTCTAGAACTATGGCAACTTTACTTATTCAAATTACGATGTAAAGGGCTACACTGTTGCAATAGTGGCATGTAAATTAAGGCAGCTTGTTGTTAACTACATTAGAGTCACTTCCCTATACACCTCAGAAACCAGGACAAAGAATATACAAGGAAATAGGACATGTTTGTCTTTGGTGTAACTTAATTTTCCCACTATATTCTATGTACAATGGCTTATTCAAGCCGTCACTATTGTGCCATTATTTAACACATGATTTGTTCAAACTTGGAGAGAGACAAAAAGATAAAAACAGCTGAATGAAAAGTGAGCACTGATCAGGCTTGTCCTTCTTTCCTGGAATTCTCCCTCCACTTTAATACATATTTTTTTCCCCTGCATATTTCCATCAACATCAGTTACTTCCTTTACTTTGCCTCCCAATGTACTTTTATACATAGGAGCAATTTAAGACAAAAATATTTTCAGTTTCCAAGACACATTTTTAGACAATATAAAGTCCAAACTACTCGAGACCATGCAAAACAGATCGAACTGTAGAAGCCATCGATGGACATGCACAGACAAAGGTTCCTGTTACTAGATGTTAACAGCAAAATATTGCAAAGACAAATTTCTGTGACACAGTACTTCATGGGATGGTTACGCACGAGCAAATTTTGTATGAACTGGAAATATTGAGTTTAAGCTGCCTCGCTTTATGAATACTACTACTGAGGGAAAGAATTACAATTTTCAATTGGGAGTAAGATAATTTAATAGTTGCATCAGATCAAAAAATGCTATAGAAAATCCAATTATAAAAAATCTTTGGAAAACTCCAACATCCATGTTATATAAAATGCTTTTTTAAATTCTGTGTTTTTCATTGTACCACACCAAATCCAAATGAAAACACTAGACCTTTAAATTGGTGAAGTTAAAAGAGAGAAAAAGGAGAGGGCAGGTAGATAGATTCAAGAACATAAAGCAAAAGCTAATATTGTCATTTTACCCACCTCATTTTGCCTTAACAGTATAAAATGGCTACACTTAAGCAAAACATTCCACATGTTCTAACACCTGCACACATGCCATTTTACAACTAATTTGGTTGCATTTTTGGTTATATTATTTATGCATTATACCACTCTCTACAAATGTAACCCCATACTGAAAATACCAGAAGTTATTAACCTGCAATGTACAAAAACATTTTTTATGGTCTGTCACAAGCATTTACACTAGCTCTAATTCAGTAATACTAGTATTCCTTCAAGTGACCCTGACTACACACATGGTTATCAAAAAACAAATGGCCAAAAGACAACTTGAATCTCATCAAATACAAACAGATTTGCATTGAGTTTCTTTGCCATCTTTGTGCAATACTCTGATGTTTCACATTTCAACTGAAAAATGAAGTATAGAGAGTCCATTGAACCAGGAAGGGAGGTTCATCTACCTGTGGCTGTGACATGTTGCACGGCTGTATTTGGTGATGTGGGTGGGAGGCCTCACAACGGTTCAATGGTTGCTTGGTACCATCAGACCTGTCAAGACAGAACACAAAACAACAATACTGAGACCAAATTTCAAACAAATTGGAATGAATGAATAATCAGTTGGCAATGCAGAACTTAAGTACTGCTGAAAAAGACATATTTTGCCCAATATTTTCAACCTGTACACATCAGGACAAATCGCAAGGACATCTATGTGAAGGGGAACAACATGTTCCTATTGTTTAAGCAGAGTTTGTAGATTGGTTGCAAGTGGGCTGTAATTGGTAGATGGGTTGCCAAGAGGAGCGCACCAGTAGTAATGACCAACAGTTGTCAAGCTGTGTTTAAATTTAAAGCAGGCAGGTTGACTGACAGCACAACACATGACCAAGGGATGAACCTTGGTGATAGAAGGTGATCAGGTGATAGAAAAACTACCTGCACTTTGTAAATAGGACCTGAGCTACCATGGAAACCTGAATCACTAGTGTACAAGACTATCTTACGAGATAATGGCTCCCTTGATCAGATAATCTCTTGCTGCACTTTGGGCCAATGTCTGCTACTTTTGCTCTTAAAAAGTACCTAGAATACCTTAGATTAGCCTGGAAGAGCACCTCAAAAGGTTTGAGTAACAGATGAAGCCTACTGCTTATTGCTACTGCTAGGCAGCAGCAATGCATTTGGTACAACAGCATGATGTAATCAAGCTCAAATGACGCCCTGCCTATCATACGGATGGTAAAACAGCATATGAATTTTGGTGCAAAAACAATGAAAGGTATTTAGGCTGTGCGCCTCTCAGACTAGTGGATCATACCAAACAGTAATGTATACGACATGAAAGATATAGACCATAGTGAATCTGCTTGCAAAACTGCAAACAGGTATCAGATATAATTCTGAGATTGGGTAACATTTGTCAAATAATCCTAAGTGTGCCAAGAAATAGGTTGGCAACCAATTTAAGGCAGATGGATTTGCAGTGCGGACAACTTGTAGGCAGACCTAACACGTTCATAAACTGTACCTGTTTCAATAGAACAAAATAGGCAATAATCATTTACAATTGATAAGATTCCTCATGGCAATACCTTGCCCAGAGTCAACCTGCTTAAATTTAAACAAAGATTGGCAGATAACAGTTATTGCGATCCAACTACTAAAATCACCTTAGCAGTGACTCCACCAAAGTCCATTTGTTAACCACTCAGCACTCTGTATAAACTGTATAAACATGCTGCTCCACTTCATGTTAGTGTTCTTGCAAATTGCCAAGATGAGTCAAAGCCAAAAATCTTTGACAAAATCTCTTTGCTCAAATTGGAACAGTTTGAGCCAGCATATTCTGTAACACAAAGTTGAAATGCAGCCACTGTTGTTTGGAATCTAACCTTTGCAACCCTTTGAGGCCAGAACAATATTTGGCATAAACTTTAGTCCATCATGTTACTCCATTTTTAAAGTCATTTTCTAAAACAAAGAACTGTGGATTTCTTGAGATTTGAAACAAAAAGGTGGTGGTGGAGAAACTCAGCCGGTCTGGCAGCATGCATGGAGACAAAAACAGAGATCTCTTCACCAATGTTGAGTTTGTCCAGCGCTCTGCACCTCATTGTTTGCCATTCAGCCATGGCTCAGTAACAACATACTTGTGTCAAATCACAATGTTTCCAGTTTAAGTCCAATTCCACATCAATAAAGAAGTTCTTCACAGCTGGATATATAATGTTTTGGATTAGAAATTAAACCAGGTCCCAACTTTCTGCTGAGGTGGATGTAACAGATCTCAGAATATTAATTTCAAGGAAGGAATTGATTAGTCATCTCCATTGCCCTAGATAATATTTATCCATCAACCATCCCCCCAAAAAAAGGATACCTCAACAAAACCTCACGGTACTCTTTGGGACCTATGTGCAATTTGGCTGCCTGATTTCCTGGACTACAGCAGTGACTGCAACTCAAAAATATCAAAACAAAAGTGCCTTGATACATCTGGCAGTTGTGAAAAGCACTAGCTTCTCCTTTTAAAAAAAATCAGTCCTAGATTACAGACCACAGTGAATATATTTCTGGAGGCTTCATCAAATAACTAACAACCTCTCAAAGCCTTCTCCCAGTCAAATCAATTCTCATCTCCAATTTTTTTTTAAAGAAAAATTTTGAAATAAAATTTTAATAAAAATTACATTTCCCTGCTGTATGCAACATAGGAGTATTTACAGAAAATTAAAGTAGAATTCCTTGAGGATGCAGGACAATCTTTATGAGTGTTCAACCTTAGACCCACTAACCCAATTGTGTGTAAATAATGTTCAAAGGTTTAATCTTGGAAGAGTGCCAGTATGTGAATCCAGAAATTGAATCACAAACTTTGAAGAAACAATTCTGTCTGACAAAGCACCTTGATCTACTGACACCCTGAACAAACCATGTAATGAATCCAAAGGAAAAGAAAGACTCAATTAAAACAAGCTGGTTGAATATAGGCTTAGACAGTAAATACTCAAAACTACTTAGGATATATAGCATAGAGAAACAAAAATTCAGTCCACCACTTCATTCCAAAAATATGCTTCAATTCCACCTTTTCTGTTGCTCCTGAGTCAATCAGCATAATTCCATTATTTTTGCAGTCTTTTAACATCCACTAAAATCCTCACTCCGAGGTTATGGTATGGAAGGATTTCCTATAGATCAGTTTCAATTCTCTGCTCAATGCTTTATGCTACAGAAGAGCACTATCCAGACAATTGACACTACACTGGTTCTGTGGAACACCATAGGTCAGTCCCATTCCCCTACTTTAATTCCCTAGCCCTGCAAGCTTAGTGAATGGAGGGCCCAACACATCTCCTTTTGACATCAAGTGTCTCGACATCTACCAGGTTTGGATGTAGACAGAAGCACCCAGGACAATACCACACACTTTGTAAAAAAACGTCTCCTTTACATCTCCTGCCTCCCTTGGTCAAGATCTGAAACTGTCGGTCTCGTACTAGTAGCTATCATGAAGAATCTATCAATCGATCTATCTATCGATCTTAGTGAAATCTAACACAATCTTGCACACCTTTATCAAATCTCCCTGCAATCTCTTTTGCTCCTAACATCATAGATAAACTCTCTCAGCCTTGGAACTGTTCTAATAAATTTCCTCTGATCGTCACAAGGATTCTCGCAACTAATTATTCGATTCAGTGACTCCCTGCGATAACAGATTCCACATTCTCTTTACTTTCTGGGTGAAGTTACTTCTAAATTATCTCATCAATCTCTTTGACATTCTAATATTGATAATTTCTCTTTGCACAAGTGAAATCAGAGCATAGAAAATAAAAAAAAACCAGAAGAGGTGTTAATATTAGCACTTGCTTAGTTCGGATGACAGGAAAGCAGCATCCAAATGTCAATTCTTGAATTAACATCATTGATATCAGTTCCCTTATACTGGCTGCACAAACACTGATGAACTTGACATTTTACATCAATTAAAGTTCTCACAGTAGTTGTCCAGGTTGTGAAACTCAATTAAGTTGCTTTTCTCAACTCCTTTATTACCTATACAAGAGCAATTATGACATCACTAACCAATAATGCTGGTACTCTAACCAGCTTGAAGCCTATATTCAGTACAAGATTTGCAATGTTCTGTAAAGTCTGGGCCATCCATTCTGATCTTACTGAAGATTTCACCACATAGACAATGTGTATAATCCATTACTATTCACTCCTACACAGTATTTTTAAAAGTATCTAGTGAGATTGATTGTGTCACGTCCTCAACAAAATAGAAAACAGCTTTAACATTTTCAAACAAAATTTGGAAAACAAGCATTTTTTTTCCCCCCCCAAGTGCCAAAACAAATGAAAACATTATTGATCCACCAAATAAAATCAAGCCCTTTGAGTTATTTTTTAAAAAGTTCATTCGTGGAGATTTTAACTCTAATCCAGAGATGTGAGTAGTCATAATGACATTTTCATGAACCAAACTAGCAAACCCGAAAGTAGATTTCACTGAAACAAGTTACAAAAAAAAAACAGATAAAAATTCATTTAGGAAATAAGAATATGCAGTCTTACAAAACATTTTTCTGGTCTCCGTTATTATTGTGACCACGCGTGTTATAGAAAAGCAATTATTTTAGACTGCAAATTATAAATTTCTCAATTTAAAATACGGACACTCTAAAGGGAATCCCTGAATTCAGGTTAGTTTGATACAATGGTCTTGGTCCTCAGAGTTAAACAGTAGACAAACAGACTTTCATTTTTGAGGTCCACATGAGAACTTAGCAGCAAAGGGCATATCTGCACTGCACCAGTGTCAACTCAGCTTGAACCCGGTACAGACCGACAAGGAATTAAGATCCATTTCTGACATCAGATTAGTTATTATACTCCAAATACAGTACTTAATTAGATGTGAAGCATATTTTGTTGTTCCATTGTGGTGTCTTAGATGTTATATAAATATAACTTCTTCTTGCTCATACAGGAGTTGTGAACTAAAAGACCTTAAAATCTGGAACAATTTTCTTGAGGAAGCCACCATACTACCGCAAACATAGCATCTTTTGACTACTAAAATATCCAAGAGGGGGAAAAAGTCACTGCAAGAGTCTTCGGAATTGAGGAGGGGAATATACTGTTAAAAAGGGAGGTTTACTTGCATGCATACTAGCCACACAAATTACAAAAGAAAATTGTCCTAATTTCCAAGCAGCAAACAAAACACAAACAGAAGCTTTGATATTTCTTTTAATTTTATACCTTGCCTGAAGGAGTTTGCATTTGTTTAAAGAAAGCAGAAATATTTAAAATGAAATAAAGATAAATACAGGAAATTAACTCAGATTAATTGCATGTGGTGAGAAACTGCCAACAGCAGGGGAAAACCTGATAAAATGAAAGGCTGAATTGCCTCCCTTATTAGATGAATGCAGAAATGTTGCCCCACAGGAAAGTGGGGAGTGAGAGAGAGAGAGAAAAACGGAGTTCCCCAGCAAATATCCTTAACTCCTAATAATGACAACAAATTTTCTTACAAAATATAGATAAAAAATAGTATATAACTAAAGACACTAAATAAAATAAAATTTACTAACCCAAGAGATTCAGCTCCAGTTATTTAGGTTTCAAGCCCAACCGGAGCTTATATATTGCTGTTGGTTGTTTGACGCACCTACATTCATTCACTGGAATTATAATGCCAAGTATCTAGGAGTAATGTCTTGGAAAATTCAAATCATCATTCCATCAGGTTCTATTATAAAATTAGCTTCGCCCGTGCATGGCTTAAAACATGCAGAACAATCCTCATTTCTGTCTCTCCCAGAGTAAGATACCAAAGTGGAGGAGGAAAATTCAGCACTTCATAATTCCTGCCTTGAATGTACTTTGTTGCTGCAGCCAGGCTTAGAGGACACTTTAAGGAACACATTTGCACACTGTTTCCTAAGAGCACATTTCCAAACTGCTCCAGCATGAGAAAAAAATTCCATTGCCAAACAGTGCTTGATCACCACGTGCTGCAGGAAACCTCGTAACCATCGACAGTGAAAAGGGTTCAATAATGTCGTACAGCCATTTGCTAGATCAGATTTTACATTCAGAAAAATACTAAAGACGTTTGTACAGAACTACAAGAAACTACTTAATCAAACAACGCACTATCTCACGAAAATGTAACAGAAAACCTCAAATTGCAAGCTCATTTTAAACCAACTGGGGAAAAAAAACTGATTGTACCATTATATAGAAGATGAAAGTAGTGATAAATTGTTTTTACGATGTGTTAAAATAAATTGATACAGATCAAGTATTTAAAACTCATTAATGCAGTTTATTAATACACTGATGAAGTGCTACCATCTGGTGTATGCAATAATGCGGTCTGAGGTTTAACCCTTCAGCCATGAATGTTTGGAATTTGAAACATCTCAAATTAAACATAAAAGCAACAAGAAATTGTTATATAATGTGTCCGCATACTAAGAGGATGAAAAAAATCAAAAACAAATCTTTTCAATACATCTTCCTTTCACCCCACCTCCCTATCACTAATGAACAACGGAAGAGCAAAATGAAAATGAGGATATTGTTATCTAAAACCTTCTACAAGGGTACGGAAACTAGATAGCTGGGAATTCACCTTGCAAACAACAGTGAAGAAACAGACCAGATTGCCTTCAGGAATAGTCCAGAATACTAGAAGTCTCCCATTCGAAAAGTACAATTTGGAAATGTCTCATTAAAGGATGGTGGAATGAACAAATTCGCATTCTCCCATCAATCTCCCAGATTTTCCAACTGCTCCCAACACGTCATATCCAGAGTGCTCCATAAGAATAAAACACAACAAACACTTTCAATCTGTGTACCAGATGATACAAAATATGCAACAATTTTGAAGTCATTCTCATGCCAAATTTGAGAGCCAGAGTTCTGCAGGATGACATTATTTAATTTAACAGTGCGTGGGTGGCACGGTGGCACAGTGGTAAGCACTGCTGCCTCACAGCGCCAGAGACCCGGGTTCAATTCCCACCTCAGGCGACTGACTGTGTGGAGTTTGCACACTGACTGTGTGGAGTTCTCCCTGTGTCTGTGTGGGTTTCCTCCGGGTGCTCCGGTTTCCTCCCACAGCCCAAAGATGTGCAGTAAGGTGAATTGGCCATGCTAACTTGCCCGTAGTGTCAGGTAAGAGGTAAATGTAGGGGTATGGGTGGTTGTGCTTCGGCAGGTCGGTGTGGACTTGTTGGGCCGAAGGGGCTGTTTCCACACTGTAATGTAATCTAAAATCTAAAAAAAGGAGGTAGATCGTAGCTGACATTTCAATACAATAACTACTTCGATGTCATACAGATATGACTTCAGAATTTTTCACGGTTGGTTTATTCTTTTGCAAGTTGGAAGAGGGACCAGAGGGCTTTGACCAAAATATATTATGGCATAATGCAGTAGTAATTTTGCACATTCCTAACTAAATTCTACACAAGCTCGTCATTGCAGACACATCTCCGATTTGTACTTGGTGATGTGAATCAATTCCATTTTGTAAACTTTACTGACTCGGGAAGATGCTGTATAATCAGTATGTATTTTCAAATAAATTCTTTCATCCCCGAGTTCTAGAATTCATGAACAATCCGTAGGACTTTTAATGGCGATTATGTTGAGGACTTTCTATTCTACCACTATGGAGACTTTTGCTGTTTTGGCTGTTTCACAGCCAGCTCAATGAATTGGCACAATATTAAAAAAAAGCAGAGGATGAAACAACATGAAGCCATTTTATTTTATGGATCAGTAACATGCTGCTGGAACTATGGGTCAGAACATTCAAACGGTGCGAGGAACAGCATTTAAACTCAATAAGAAATTGTGATGCACTATTAGTGATACTGGATTCGTAATCCACAAGTCCAGGATGGGTTTAAAGCCCCGTGACAGCTGGTGGAATTTAAGCTCAATTAATATAATCTGTAATTCTAAGCATGCCTCAGTAATGGTGTCACAAAACTACCAAATGTCACAAAAATCTATCTGGTTCACCAATGTCCTTCAAGGAACAAAATCTGCTATTCTTACATGTGACTCCAGACTCACAGCAATGAAGTTCACTCTTAACTGCTCTCAACACTCAATACAAGCGTTACCAGGGATCCACAAATGTTGCCATTAACACAACTCTTGGATGAAAAAAATAGGAGGACGCAAAGGCCCTTGAATCTGCTCCACCATTCAAGACTACAGCTGATCTGATCTCAGTCTCAATTGCACTTTCCTTCCTGTCCCCACAACCTGCCTCGCCATAGTTCAAAAGAATGTCACAGCACTGTTGTGGAAAATAACCAAACTTAGCAGAATACTCGTCTGATGGATGGCTCTGGAACCCTGCAAAGGGATTTATTTTTATTTTGTATTTGGTATTTCAAAGATCACATTTGATTGAAAACAATTTAACATTTGCATCCTCATCTTGAAAACCTTCACTCTGAAAACCTCCACCCAAAGCCTCCACTCTTGCAGCACTTCAGAAATTCTGCATTCCATAGCTCCAGCCTGGCATCCCTCACATGCATTACCTGAGTAATCAACCATTCACAGGCCTGTTTCCGGTGTGTAGTTCCCTCCCAAAAATTCTTTCTGACTTTAATACCCTAACAGATTGAAAGCAACTTTTAGTCATTCCCCATACTTTGCCACAAAGCACTGTGGGAAGTTATGTTAAAAGGCCACAAAAAAAAGCTGTTGATGAACTCCCACTGTAACACCAGCTCATTCTCTTCACTCATTGGTTATTTCACTCACGTGAAACCACTATAATGACAGTTGCCAGGAGACCATGGAAGTAATAAATTAAAAGTTTCAACAAAAAAAACTAAAAGACTAAAATAGGAATTGCTGTATATTTATTCAAACTCAAACATCAGAGTTCATAACTTCTGGATGTTATGACCTACAGTTTCAGCATCATGCTATCCACCATAAAATAAATAGGCCCCACATTTTACTTCATCCCCTTAAACAAACTTTATGTTTTGTTTCATCCTCAGGTATTTTTAATGCGTGCCACTGCATTGAGCTAGCTGCGAAACAGCCAAAAAGGCAAGTAGCATCATTATGGTAGAATAGGAAGCCCTCAAGATAATCAATTAAAAGATCAACAAGTTATTCATGAACCAAAGAACTGCAGGATTAAATAATTCATTTGAAAAATACATACTGATTATACAACACCATACCAGAGTTGGGAACAAAAGTCTAGTAAAGTTTACAATTGCAACAGATTCGTGTCACTAGTACAAATCGAAGATGAGAGAGAAATTAAGAGTTTGTGTAGTTTTCAATGAGCATTTGTTCATGAATGGAATCTCAATGACAGTAATAATCAGAGTTGAATAACTAAATCCATGTACTTTGCATTAAAAAGACAGTAACAAATCAATGAGTCTTTAAATATACAGTGAAATGTGGCAAAATTATTTAGTATTACACCCAAACATATGTAATTATGTTGAGAATGGGTATAAGGTACGAGCAGGTAGGGAAAGAGTTAAGTTTAGGGTTGCTTAACAAAGGCTCAGCTAAAATGACTGACCAGATAAGAGCTTGCAATAAACAATGAGGTGTTAGAGGTAAAGGTAGTAGTTTAACAGAGGTAAAGAACATCCATTGCGTAATGCCAGATGGCTTAATCTTTACTGTTGATGCTTGCTGGATGTTGCCTTATTTGGACGCTGCTCCCTGTAAGTGACTATATGATTCCTTGAGAATCTGCTACTCGAGAGAAGATCGAGAACTCATATCTTTGTGCGCATGGGTGGTCGCTCTGTCTCCATGGCTTGGAATAAAGGTAAAAAAGGTAGAGCCATACTGCTTCTTTGAGTCATGATTCGGAGATGCCGGTGTTGGACTGGGGTGTACAAAGTTAAAAATCACACAACACCAGGTTATAGTCCAACAGGTTTAATTGGAAGCACACTAGCTTTCGGAGCGACGCTCCTTCATCAGGTGACAATCAGTGTTGGACTATAACCTGGTGTTGTGTGATTTTTAGCTTCTTTGAGTGTTTGCTTCAACTGATGCGGGGATAAGGAAATGGGACGACAATGTAACAGTTTTCCTGAAATCAAACCCACAAAGGAGCAAATACTACTAAAGAATCTAAACCTAGCAACAATGCACAGGCAAAAGAATGTCAAAACAGTCTAAGTAGACCACCTTTTACCTTTTGAAAGAAACATTTCTTGCCTGACGAAATTCAAGTGGAAAACTACTATAAGCCTTCCCAAGATAACAAAGAACATTGGACAAATACTGTACTATCAAATAAATTAACTGGCCAGCCACATCATCTATGGCTCTGAGAAATATTGCCCCCACAGGGCATTGTTGTATATCACTAAAATTCATAGCGTGAAGCACAGTCGGGTGTTTGAATGGAAGAAGGCACTCCATAATGAGAGGCAATAACTTTTCCGAGTTACAGAATGTCCCGCATGCATCTTGAAACAGCTTTGTTATTCTACATGGAAAATTTAACTTACAAAGTGGGTGCCAATTCAAACCTCGACAACAAGGACTTGCCTTTACTGCCTGAATACTCAGTCAGGAGTCATCTTTCAAGAATAATGTAGCCCTAGGATAAGACTGGAGCCAATCCTCGTATAATTTATATTGCTGTAGCAGCACAGTGTGTGCTCGGAGTTTCTCAAAGTGCTTTACAGCTAATTAATTACCAAGTAGAGAAGAATATTGGTCCAAGCTACAGTACCCATGATCAGAGTAGATACCTAAAATGGAGGGCCTCCCCTGAAACCTAAAAACAAGCAAGGAACATCCTTTTAACTGGGGAAGAAATTGTAGCAGTCTGTTTAGGAAATAAACAGCACGTGATATACCAATTTCAATTCATTCATTTTTTTCTTTTCAAGTGACACAACAATCTTATTTAAAAATCTAATTAATGTTCTGAGAAAAGGCAGTCCCACAAGGCGTGAGTATTCCAGAAAGCCAACTGGTGAGGGCAGAACTGGAGCCAATCTTTATATATTTGTAAAAATACTAACTTACAGTTGCATGTTGCAAACATATACCTTCTAATCCAACCTAAGCACTTCAGTCCACATCCATTTACAATGGCATAAATCAATTCTCAATTCAGGCACATCACAACCACGCTTTTAAAAGTAATATACAATTTCCAAAACAAAATATCCTAAAATCAAAATAATAGACTACATGAATTTTTCCCCAAGTATACTCAAATCAGATGTAAAAACCAAGTATGAAAAGTAGGATATGGTCACCTGGCCTATGCTATAGTCCAAAAAATCTGAATATATTGCAAAATGACTGGGTTGCACAATTATCTGAAAAGTTTGGATACTTTCAACACTAACTAAATGTGTTTTGCCTCTATTTTTTTTAAAAAGTGTCTTCCTGGCAAACATTAAATACAGTTCGTAGGACAAGCCAAGGCCAATTAATGGGTGTCAAAATAATCCTATAGCAAACAATTATGTCCAGTACTCTTTATTAGAATCACAGAATCCTTACAGTGTGGAAGCAGGCTGTTTCGCCCATTGGGTCCATACTGACCCCCTGAAGAGCATCCCACCCAGATCCACCCACCTGCCCAATCACCCTGCATTTAGTCTGTCCAATCCAACTAGCCTGCACGTTTTTGGACAGTGGGAGGAAACTAGAGCACCCATAGAATACCCACACAGACACAGAGAGAGTGTGCAAACTTTGCACAGACAGCCCCCAGAGAATGGATTGAACCCAAGTTCCTGGCACTGTGAGGCAGCAGTGCTAACCACTGAGCCCTTTATTGTTTAACCTTTCACAATTTTCATTATTGTAAAGGGAAACCTCGATTATCCAAACAACACGGGCAGGGAGTATTTTGTTCGGATTATCGAACGTTCCGGTATTACAGTTTACCCAAGCATTGGGACCTTGAAATCTTGTTTGGATAATCAAGGCTGTACTGTATATGGTAAGACACTTAGCCATATTTAGTGACTGCTCACAATGGCTGACTGTGATCTGGACTGACTTTCAGTACAAAACGAAACAGAATTCTACCATTTTGTAAAACAGTTCTGTTCACCAGTCTGTCTTGATAACAATTTGCAACATAAATTGTCCAGTTACAAGTTTAAGCCCTTGAGTACTTATTTCCAAATCTCAGGGTAGCAAGCTCAGCTGGTACCTCTGTGTGCTAAATGCACAGAAAATTGAGCAAAGCTCTCAATCAGCCAAGCACAGCATACCCATTCTAACAGAGCCTCAATTCCCTTGTATTGTTCAAGGACCCAACCTGAAGTGCACTGATGTACATAAAAACTAGACATTTTGGATCCACACCAATATAAAAAGCATAATGAGCAGCTGCTGCTATATGTCCTCCCACGGAACTTAACGGGTGGAGTCACTAAGCTAGAAAGAGCTGCGTGAGCAATTCGATATTTCCAAAGAGATACCAAGATTTACAGTCTCAGTGGTCAGCACAGTATCTTAGCCTAAATAAACCAATTGTTCTAGACTGGCCTGTCTTTTCCCCCCAAAGGTCTATCCAGCGAGGTTTGCAAGTCATGCCCCAAATGAAAAAGTCTAAGTTCCAAACAGTAGCAATTATTTTCGGCTTATAGAGCAGAATTATTAAAATGTAACTTTCCCTTTTAGGGGAAACAGCGAACACTTCTGCATGGCATTAGTATATTTATAAAATCTTTTTATCAAGTGGTTTGAGACAAAGATGCTAAATCAATCTATAGTGATGGTAATATGGGTGACTCAACCAAGAAATTCCTCTCAATATGTACAGCGCCAGCCTTCAAAGTAAAGCAGCACACAGCAGAGAGCTAATTAGCAGAACACCAACAATACGTCAGTGCACAAATGATAGCTGCTGATCGCATTACAACTCGCTCCAGTGCACAGTTTTACCATAGGCAGTTAGGCTGGCCTTTTTTGCAGACTGATGCAGTACCGAGGGTATGCACTGACTCCTTCAAACAAAACAGCAGTACTCTGCAGTCACAGCACCAAAACATAGGAGGACTAATGCTTTGTACTCATTATTGCTGCTCAAAAAAAAGACAACTTTCTGATCTTAAACACAAGTCAGAATATCTCTGTAGCTCATTTTAATTGCTTATTCGCCAAAAAGCTTAATAAAAAACCAGACTGCAATCTCATTTTCCAATAAGCTTGATGAAATTTGCTGCCCCTCTCACCCCAAAGCAACAAAATGGTAACTACAAAGACATCCATGATCAATATGTTCTAATAGCAGTGCTGTAAAGTTAAATTACTAAAAGAAACCACCGTCATGACGCTTAACTAGCTCATTTGAGACGCATCTGACCTGAGCACTTCAGAATAATTTCAGTACTCACATGGTTATGCAAACAAAATTGACAGTAAATACAGGGAATCCCTCGTAAGTTTTATAACGTGTCAGGCTAAATGGCAAAATACTGCGGAAAAGGGATAGGGCGCACATTTGGTCGAGAGTTTTGGTACCAATACTTGCCTGCAAATCCTTGTAGCTGGCTGTCTGTCAGAGCACAGGCGAGTACTACACTTCTGCTGTCACAAAGGAAGATCAAGAACAACAAAATCTCCGCAAGTCTCTGGGATTTTGCATGCATTATTTCAGTTGCTAAGTCTTTTCAATATGCTCAGTCCAGTGCAACTGTTCATGGTGCCTGTGCTGGAAAAACTATGTGCAATGCAGATTTTGCACATACATCAGTGGGCAGATTCTGATGCAGCCATCAAGCACTCTGTCTTCCAGTTAAATTCCTAAACCAATAACAATCCAGTTCTCCCTCCACAACTGATAACCATTTGGCCAATGAAGACAGTCTAGCTGAAGTCATTAACATTTTCTGTCTGCAGCTGAACGTACAAAAATTGTTTCATGCATTCTATTCTCATTTTGCAATGTAACTTTAAATAGCAATCATTTTCTACATCTTTACTTATGTCAAATGAAAACCGAGATCTAAAACAATATAAATGAATTACAGATGATACATAAAAACACTTCAAGATGATTCGCTGGTCACTGAACTGGGATATGGATTGCTTTCAACGCCTGCACAGGAAAGAAATGTGAGCATGGGTGGGGTCTGAATTAAATGTCTGCCTCATCCAAATCATAATAAATGAATAGGTTTCAGTTCTTCCTTCAAAATTAATTCTTGAAAAATTTGAAAATTTGGAATTAACTTCAAGTTAAAATGATAATATTGAGGGAAATGACAACTTGATATTGCATGTATCAATCAGCAGCAATTGCACAAGTTAGAAATTAGAACATAAACCACATAGATTTCATCCAGTGCATCATGACTGCGAATTTAACGGCAAGTAAAATGCACCCAAAACAGTGCAACTACAATTTCTCATCATCCAGTTTTACCAATGTTACCCAAGTGGCAAAACATAGGCATAATACACAGGCTGGAAAATACGAACAATTTGGTGCCTACATTTCCCTGCATGAAATATTTTAAGGAAAAATGTTACCACCAGAAATGAATTTGTGTTATCAAATGGAATATGATTGAGAGGGGACCTTATAAACATTAATAAACAAGGGGTATGGATAAGACAAATAGCAGGTGTTTTTCCCTTGGGTGGGGGATTTCAAGGCTGAGGACATATTTTTAAGGTGAGAGGAGAAACATTTTGAAAAAAGACATGAGGCAACTTTTTAAAACAGTGGTTCATATATGGAATAAACTTCCAAAGGAAGTGGAAGATGTGGATATATTTACAATATTTAAAAGACAATTATTACATAAGTATATGAATAAGAAATTTTGGGAGGGATACAAGCATAACGCAGGCAGGTGGGACTAGTTTAGTTTGGGATTATGGTCAGCATGGACTGAAGGGTATGTTTCCATGCTATATGACTCTATGAGATAATGCACTGTAAAAACTGCCTATCACAGAGCGTAGTGCAGCTCAGTAGTACTTTATTTTTCAAAAACATACCATTTATACGGTCTCTATTAAGATAGCAAATTGTCTAAAGGTGCGTCATAGCAGAATTATAAAAGAAAATTTGACAAGAACCTGCATATTAGGACAGATAACCAAACACCTGTCAAAGACGTAGGGTTTATGGAGTGCCCTACAAATGAGGGGCACGCAGAGGTGCTTATGAGAGGCTTAATTTATTTCAGTTCACCTAAACAACTGATGTTTCAATCTCTTAAATTTTGGTAAGGTACAAGATAGGCCATCAACAGAAAAATAGCCATTCTGGAATTTGCACTAACTGCTAGCCAAATATAAATGTCATCTTAGCCTACACAACAGTGATTACATTTTCGAAAGCAATTCACTCTTGGGATAATCCAAGGATAAAGTACAAGCCCACTTTTATTTCTACTAATCTAGCGTACATTCAAAACTTGAATTTCTAACTGTACACATCTGATTCATTTACCTGGTGTCATGCAGGAACGAAAGTTACTCCACCAATCAAATTATGATTGATGAGTGCTTAATCTCTATTTATATGCCTTTGTATTATTTGTGTATCTCATGGGATGTGCATCAATCTGCTCAAGCGCTGAAAATATAAATTGACCCAACATTCACAATGTTTAAGAAGTCACGTTCCAGATTTCCACTGCTCCTTTAAAGTCTAGAATCATACAGCACAGAAGAGGCCCTTAGGTCCATTGAGTCCATGCCAACCTATCTATACCAATCCGTTATTTAGCCCTTAGTCTTGAAGATTATGACAATTCAAATGCTCATTCATGCACTTTTTAAAATCTGAAGTTTGCCAGCTCTACATGGCTGTGCATTACAGAATGCCAACATCCTTTGGGTGAAATAGGTTTTCCTCAAATCCCCTCTAAACCTTAAAATTATGCCCCCTCATTATGGACCCTTCAACTAAGGGAGACAACCCATTCGCTATCCACCCAGTACATGCCATGATACTCCTAATTTTGTATGCCTCAATCAGGCCCCACACCCTCAGCCTTCTCTGCTTCAAAGAAGATAACCAGAGCCGAAAAAAAATCTAGCAGGAGAGAGAGAACTCAAGCTTTTTGTGCATCAGGCAGCTATATCTATTACCTTCAACAGTTAACTCCAAAACCCAACTGAAAGCAAAACCAAAACCCTGGGCCTGTGAGCCTGACTCCACCCACTAATTTTAAAAAAAGTCACTGAGGAAGCTCAAAGCTATTGACCCACTGCTTCTGAAGCAGATATTCCACTACCACTGTGGCAACACTGATTCACAAGAGAAAAAGCACAGAATAAATCTCTCTTTAGATTAGATTAGATTACTTAGTGTGGAAACAGGCCGTTCGGCCCAACAAATCCACAGCGACCCACCGCAGCGAAACCCACCTAGACCCATTCCCCTACATTTACCCCTCCCCTAACACTACGGGCAATTTAACATGGCCAATTCACCTAACCTGCACATATTTTTTTGGATTGTGGGAGGAAATCGGAGCACCTGGAGGAAACCCACACAGACATGGAGGATGTGCAAACTCCACACAGTAAGTCGCCTGAGGCGGGAATTGAACCCGGATCTCTGGCTCTGTGAAGCAGCAGTGCTAACCACTGTGCCACCGTGCCACCCACTTTAAGTGGTATCAACACAATGTTCTGCAAAAGGGATAATTCCAAACCAGCCATTTACCATCCTATCAGTTTCTTTCACTGCTTCTTTCTCCTGGACTGGAAGAATGATAGCATGCGAGGAAAATCTGTTTTCCCGAACTTGCCTTGGCCAGAAGTATGTCTATGGCATGCTGCTTTCTTGGAACAGATGATGATTAGTATTTAAATAATATATTGTTTTATTAAGTATTTCAATAGTTATGCCAATTCTTCATTTTGTTTGCTTGTAATTTAAGTTTGTTGCAAGAAAAATGTGTTTTACTTAAAGCCTAGTGATGGACCAGTCGAATCACATCTGGAACACAGTGCATTACACTTGCCTTTAAATAAAAGAAAAAATATGGGTCTAGGCTTTCTCGTTGATTTATTTGGAGGGAATTTGGTCTGGTTCATAAAAAACGTAACTGGACAGCTTCCCAAATTGGCTACAGCATAGGTATCTATCTAGCAATGTTGCCTTTAAGGTACACCTGTACTGAGGGTCCACGACCAGCAATTAGTATGCCAAGAACATTTGCAGAATTGGCTTCCATTTCCACAAGTCGCTGCTGTGGATTGACCTTCAGCTGAATGATGGAAGCGTTCATTAGCTGTGCTACCAAGCAGCAGTTACTTAAAACCTTTTTTCTTAATTCAGTTTGAGTTCTAGAAGAGTTGAACCCTAGAGTGGAAGTAAGAGAGTGACTGCCCTTGACATTAAGGCAACATTTGGCTGAGTGTGACATCAAGGACCCCAGCAAAACTGCGTTTACTGGGAATTGGGGGAGCAGTCACTGCTGGTTGGTATATCTAACACAAGGGAACATAATTATGGTTGTTGGAGGTCAATTATCTCAGCCACAGGATATCACTTCAGAAACTGCCTGTGACCCAAATCATCTTCAGCTTCGTCACTGATGACTTTCCTTCCCATCATCCAGTCAGAAATGGGGATATGCACAGATAGAGCATGACGTTCAGCACCATTTGCTATTCTTTACATAACAAAGCTAAGTCCATATGCAGCAAGACTTGAAAAACATCAATACTCAAGCTGACAAGTGGTAAGTACGGTTTGCTCTCCAACAGTACCTGTCAATGATGCCTCTAATAAGGCACAATTTAACCATGCCCTTTTGTCATTCAATATCATTATCAATGATAAATTGCCTATCCACATGCTGAAAATGACAAATGAGAAGCCACTTAAAATTTTATGGTTGCAAATGCAGGTCAGAAGGTGGGAATTCTGTAGCCAGTAGCTCACCTTCTGTCTGTCTCTATGAGGCACATCAGAAGTGTGACAAAATTCTCTCCATTTGCCTGGATGCATGCATATTTAAACAACAAGCAGCTCAACTCCTCCTGGACAAAGCAACTTGATTGACTGGTCCCCCATTCACCACTCAAAATTTTACAAGTAATGGACAAAGGCAGTTATGTGTAGGCATCCACAAAACATACTTCAACAGTTCACCAAGACTCTTGACAGGATCTTCCAAATCAGCAACTGTTACAAACGATATGGGCAGCAGGTGCATGGCAACACCACTGCCTGAAAGTTCCTCTCCAAGAGACTTGGAAAAATACTGTGCCAAAAATTCTGGAACTCCTTTCTTAACATCACTGTGAGTGTCCCTGCACTCACCTGAAGAAAAGTTGGGGATGGGCAACAAAGGCTGTCCACATCCCTTGAATGAATAAACTAAGTTTCTCTTCAGTGTACCAAAGGTTTCCATCACTTTAGGCACTTCAGTGGGATCACCCTCCCAATGTTCCAAGTTCATACAACTTGCCTTCTAACTTTTCCTGTTGATTCCTTGATGTATATTGTGGATATTCACTGAGGTGGTAAAAACAATGCCAATAAGATTAGACCAAGATTCTGTAGGAGTGAATCTTAATTTTATATGATTGGTATATTTAAACTTAATACAAATGCCAACATTCAATACCTGTTTTGTATAACATTACATATTTTCACTGTACAAACAAACTATGTTTGGCTTTCTTTGTTATGCATATCAAGAAACTGCACTGGAATTACCACATAAGTACAGTAGATATAAGAGCAGGTCAGAGGCTAGAAATTCTGCAGCAAATAACTCACATCCTGACTCCCCAAGTCTTGCCTTGATGAGTGCAGCTCGAACAACACTCAAGCTTGACCCCATCCAAGACAAAGCAGGCTGCTTGATTGACACCACATCCACAAATATCCACTCCCCTCACCACTGACGCTAAGTAGCAGCAGTGTTTACTATGCACAAGATGCACTGCAGAAATTCAAAGATTCTCAGACAACACCTTCCAAACCCACAACCATTTCCATCGAGGAGGGCAAGGGCACCAGACACATGGGAACACCAGCAGCTGCAAGTTCCCCTCCAAGCCACTCACCATTCATATATTGCTGCTCCTTCAGTGCCTCTGGGTCAAAATCCTGGAATTCCCTCCATAAGGGCATTGCGGGTGAATCAACATTCAAGAGGGCAGCTCATCACCATCTTCTCAAGGGCAACTAGGGATGGGCAATAAATGTTGGTTGATCCAGCTATGCCCATGTTCCATGACTGAATTTTTTAAAAAATCAATATCAGGTTGAAATTTCATGGAGTTGAGAGCTGGGGTGAGCTCAGGGAAGGTGGGAGTGAAGTGGCTGAGAAAGAGGAATAGCACGTGTGTCTGGGTTCTCTCCGCTCTCCTGGCCTGGCCAGCCAAGTGGAGGCAGATCAGCGCTCAAGGTAAGATACTATCCTGAGTGAAGAGTCAATGGAGCAGGTTCTGCCTCCATGATGTGACTGACAGGCAGTGTAGATGAAGGCTTTCAATGTCTTAGGGTATGGTCAGACATATCACTGCCGTATTGGAGGCAGGCCTTAAATAGGCAAATGGGCAGAGTGGTAGATGAAGTTTAGTTAAATGTGAGGTGTTGTATTTTGGTAAGACAAGTCAAGGCAGGTCTTGTACACTTAATGATAGGACCCTGGGGAGTGTTGCCAAGTAGAGAAGCCAAGGGAAGAAGATGCATAGTTCCTTGAAAGTGGAGTCACAGGTAAACAGGGTAATGAAAGAGGTATTTGGCACTTTTGACTTAATTGTTCAGAACATGGAATAAAGGAGTTGCAATGTCATTACAGGACATTGATGAGACCACTTTTAGAATACTTCATACAATTCTGGTCACCTTCTATACGAAGGATGCTGTTAAACTTGAAGGTGCAGAAAACATTTACAAGAATGTTGACAGGACTCAGGGGTTTGAGCAATAGGGAGGGGCTGAAGAGTCTGGGGCTCTTTTTTAAACCTGGAGCGTCGAGGGCTGAGGGATTTTAAAAATCATGATGGCTGTAATAGGGTGAATAGTCAAGGTCTTTTTCTTAGAGTTGGAGAGTCCAAAACTAGGGGGCACAGGTTTAAGGTGAGAGGGGAAGATTTAAAATGGGCCTGAAGGTTAACTTTTTTTTTAAACAGAGGGTGGTGCATGCATGGAAATGAGCTGTCAGAGGAAGTGGTGGCGGCTGGTACAATTACAACATTTAAAAGGCATCTAGATGGGTATAGGAAGGCTTTTGAGGGATATGGGTCAATGGCTGGTACATAGCTTCATAGAGATGTACAGCATGGAAACAGACCCTTCGGTCCAACACGTCCACGCCAACCAGATATCCCAACCCAATCTAGTCCCACCTGCCAGCGCCCGGCCCATATCCCTCCAAAACCTTCCTATTCATATACCCATCCAAATGCCTCTTAAATGTTGCAATTGTACCAGCCTCGACCACATCCTCTTTCTGGTTGGCATAGGCGAATTGGACCGAAGGGTCTGTTTCTATGCTGGATATCTCTATGACTCTGCAGTATTTTACCTAATATATAGCTTATGCTAATCCATGTTCAATTTGATTGGGTTTGGATAAGGTGATACTGCATCCGTATAGGAAGGTAGTGAGCACCATCAAACAAAGAGAAACTCAAATTCTCAGGAATTCAATTTAGATATTTTTAAACACTGGCTCCTCGAGGCACATATCATGATGCAATTTAGATAATTTACAGTGCTCAGCATTTAAAGATATAATCATGCACTGAAGAATGAAAGATCCAACCACAAAGTGCCTTCACATTAAAACACTTTGCAGACTCGATTCAGCAATCTGTGACTACAGAGTCATTACAGGATGTTCAAACTGAAAACAAAGTTTCATCCGGCTTCTAATCACATTGGTTTTGTACCAATACGAAACACGTATAGTATAAGATTCAGCCTTCATTGTTGTATTGTGATCTCAGTTAATTGCTTGAGGAAAGGGACAACTGAAGTACATCCCAAAACAAAAATGGAGCTTGGGTGAGAATGGGTGTGTAAAAACACTCTGCAAGCTAAACTAAAATCCAGGCAGAGCATTTTCATCAAATGTTGTTTCTTAATGTAATGGTTCTTGTAAAATTCAAATTGGAGTTATGCAAATATCAAGGATTCAACTTATCAAAGCAACTGTGCAAAGTTGAAAATCAACCACATTTGTCGCTCTGCAATTATGGCTGTTCAAAAAAAATCGATTAAAGTACACAAACCATTAAAACAAAGATACTTGTTATTTTTAAGTTCAAAGTCAATGACCATTGAAATTGCTTTATCATGGGGTCAGTAATTATTTAGGCTTTTAGACTGATAATAAGCATAAAAAGTGAAAATGTGTAAATCACTTAAAAACACTAAGGCCCTTTGCAACAGTGGAAACTTAGGGTCACAAAATACATGAGAAACTTTTAAGTGTACAGGAATTCTTACAGTCTAATCTACACCTGTTAACAAATCCAGTATTGAAAATGACAGGAGCAAACAAAACAAGACAGTATTATTGTAAATCTTAAGACATCCTACTGTGAAACAAAACAATGGATTATGATGTCGAGATTTGTTTTTCAGAATATTAATTGTTCTGCAGCATTTATTGAGGATGTAGACTCTGACCTCTACTGTACTGTGCTTTTTGACAATCGTGTTTCTCAAGTTAATAGCATTGAAGCACTCGATATCTGTTTGTAAACAAAGCATGCTGCTTACCTCAAGGTATTAATTAATGAGATCCAATAGCTTTGACTAGAAGCTAGTGTATGGATTTCATCTTGCAGATTATTTTATCGAAGTGCAGGTAATTTCATAAAAGCTAACTGTGTGCCAAAATCATGATAAATTGCAGGGGGAGGAATAAATGCACAGCTGCTAGCAGTTTATGAAAAATGGGAATAATTGGATGTCAGTGTACTCAGCTCTGTGGGCCAAAAACTCAGCTTTAAATATCTGTCAAGCTATGACACCAAAAGCACTTGCAAATATTTTTTCATCTTTCAATTAGGAGATTAAAGTCTGGACGACATTTACAGCAGAGGACATGGCCACTGAGTTCATTTGTCCACCACAGTTCTGACTACACCAATCCCATTTTCTATTTCTTGATCCATAGCCTTGAAGACTATAACAAGTGAATATCTAAATATTGCTTACAAGTTGTGTTTGACTCAACCACTCTTTGAAACATTGAGTTCTAGGCTCCCACTGCACTTTTGGTGGAAACAAATTCTGTTCTGTTGCTTCTTAGTGTTCAACCTCTTACCGTAAACCCATGTTTTCTCTATTAAAGGAAAAAGAACCTCCCCCCCACTCTGTCTACACCCCTCATAATCTTAAACATCTCTCTCAGCTTTTGCTGCTCCAAGGAAAACAATCGCAGTCTAGCCAATCTTTCCTCATAGCTCAGACCCTCCAGCCCACGCAGCATCTCAGTAAAACCCTTTTACACCTCCCTTATGGCAATCACATCCTTCTGATATGTGGTGACCAGAACTACACTCACTACTGCAGTTGTGTTGTGTTTTATGCAGTTCCAGCCTAACCCCCCTGCTCATGTATTCAATGTCTCAGTTAATGCACCCATAATCATCTTATCGACCTGCCCTAATACCTTCAGGGATCTGTGGATATGCACATCAAGGTCCCCTGATCTTCAGTTCTTTCCAGAATCCCAACATTTATAGTGTAATCACTTACCTGATTGGCCCCCTCCAAGTGCATTACTTCATACCTTTCCAGGATGAATTCCATTTAGAACTGCTCTGCCCACTTGATCAGTCGATTTATCTCCCTTACAGTTGAAAGCAATCTGCCTCACTATTCACTGCTCTACCAATTTTCGTGACAAGTGCAAACGTCTTGATCATATTCCCTACATTTCAGCCCACATCATTAATGTACATTAAAAATAGCAAGAACATCAGCTTCAAATGCTGCAGAACCCCAGTAAAAACAGTCATCAAGTCACAGAAACATCCTACCACCACCCTCTGCTTCCTGCCCCTCAGCCAATTTTGGATCCAACATGCCATTTTGCCTTGGATCCCAAAGGTTCTTCCTTTCTTGACTTGCCTACCATGAGGGACTTTGCCAAAAGCCTTGTCAAGGTCCACGCAGACGACATCAAATGCATTATGTAATCCTCATTAACATTCCAGCTTCAGGAAATCCGATCAAATATGTCAAATACAACCCTGCCCTTAGCTCGTTCCTCATTAATCGATATCACTCCAAGTACAAATATATCCTGTTCCTCAACATTCTAATAATTTTCCTGAGATTAGATTGACTGGCCTATCCCTTCATCTCTTTTTAAGTCATGGGACAATTTTAGGAGTCCTCTGGCATCTCACCTGAATGAGAATTTGAAAATTACTGAGTGAACCCTGATATCTCCTCTCTTAACAATGTGGGTTATATCTCAGTCAGGCCTATGGATTTATCCAAAATTAACATTGCTAAACCCATTAGTAGCTTCTTTCGCTGTTAACTTTTCCTAATATTTCAAAATCCTCTATCCTTATATCCTTTTTTTTAAACTTGTGAAGACCAATACAAAGTACTCATTGAGGACTGTGCCCACATTTTACAGTCCTTAATGGGTTCTCTATTATTTATCGAGTTATAATAAGAGTTATAGAGATGTACAGCATGGAAACAGACCCTTTGGTCCAACCTGCCCATGCCGACCAGATACCCCAACCCAATCTGGTCCCACCTGCCAGCACCCAGCCCATATCCCTCCAAACCTCTTCTATTCATATACCCATCCAAATGCCTCCACTACTTCCTCTGGCAGCGCATTCCATTCACTTACCACCCTACAGTCACTCAATTTTCTACTTGCTGATTTGGTGGAAACATCTCTGCCTTCCATCTGCCTGCTCCTGGGCCCTCTCCGCTTTCATTACTCCTTATGACCTCACTGCTGTCGCTCCTGAACCCTACACAAGCCATATTACTCCTGTCATTGTAAGTAAAACATCAACTTTTAAAACATTGCTCTCTCAAAGGATATGGGCAACAGACATGGAGACATCACTATGCACAAGTTTCCCCCCCAAGCCACACACGCATGAACTTATATTACTTTGCCTCCACTGTTACTGAATTAAAATCCTGAAATCCCCTTCCCAATAACACTGTGGCTGTATGCATCCCAAAGGCTTCAACAGCACAAGTAGGCTAATCATTAACATTTTCTCCAGAACAACGAGGGATGGGCAATAAAGGCCCAGCCATTTCACCCCACTAAAATGAACAAGTCTTGAAACAGAAGTGCAGTATCCAAAACAGAAGGCTTGGGGTATTCTATTAAGCAGCCTGAAAAGGAATTAACTATAATTCCCTCCAAGGCCTACCCTGTGGTACATTTGTTGCCCAGATTACTATGATAATTGATTTTAAAAACCATGAAAAAAAAATTATTCTCTTATGACTCAGACTAGGTAGTGACACTTGACCCTGCAAACTTGCCTTTACCCCATGTATGTACTTGCAGATACATTGGAGGAAGTGTTCACTTCGCTTCAGCTCTGATGAAGAGTCATCAAATTCGAAATATTAGCTTGCTCGCTCTCCATGGATGCTACCTGACCTGTTGTGATTCACAGTACTTGTTTTCATTATGTCATAAAACCTTGGCATGAGACAAGCTTTATGTGATACAGATCCAGGGCACAATAAAATACTGAAGACAACCTTCAATTGATGATCTCATGATTTTTATCCCAATCAGTTTTTGAATATCCATGCAATTTTGACATCCATTTTATGTTATCAGATATTTTAGGTCAAACCTAAGGTATCTAACCATTACTTCTCAATTTAGCTGTACATTCATTATGCTTCAACCATGACAGTTTCCTGATTACATCTTGATTTTTCTCATTAGAAACTCCTAATGCCATGTGTTGCAAACCATATTGTGCATTGCAACAATTTGGATTATTACTCCTTCAGTTACAGCTTTACTGCCAATTATTGCCCGTGAACATAGAACATAGAAGAATACAGCGCAGTACAGGCCCTTCGGCCCTCGATGTTGCGCCGATCCAAGCCCACCTAACCTACACTAGCCCACTATCCTCCATATGCCTATCCAATGCCTGCTTAAATGCCCATAATGAGGGAGAGTCCACCACTGCTACTGGCAGGACATTCCATGAACTCACGACTCGCTGAGTAAAGAATCTACCCCTAACATCTGTCCTATACCTACCCCCCCCTTAATTTAAAGCTATGCCCCCTTGTAATAGCTGACTCCATACGTGGAAAAAGATTCTCACTGTCGACCCTATCTAAACCCCTAATCATCTTGTACACCTCTATCAAGTCACCCCTAAACCTTCTTTTCTCCAATGAAAACAACCCCAAGTGCCTCAGCCTTTCCTCATACGATCTTTCTACCATACCAGGCAACATCCTGGTAAACCTCCTCTGCACCCGTTCCAGTGCCTCCACATCCTTCCTATAGTATGGCGACCAAAACTGCACATAATACTCCAGATGCGGCCGCACCAGAGTCTTATACAACTGCAACATGACCTCAGTACTCCGGAACTCAATTCCTCTACCAATAAAAGCCAGTACGCCATATGCCTTCTTCACCGCACTATTTACCTGGGTGGCAACTTTCAAAGATTTGTGTACATGGACACCAAGATCCCTCTGCTCATCCACACTACCAAGTATCCGACTGTTAGCCCAGTACCCCATCTTTTTATTACTCTTACCAAAGTGAATCACCTCACACTTAGCTACATTGAACTCCATTTGCCACCTTTCTGCCCAGTTCTGCAGCTTATCTATATCCCGCTGTAACCTGCCACATCCTTCCTCATTGTCTATAACTCCTCCGACTTTCGTATCATCCGCAAACTTGCTCACTCAACCTTCTAACCCCTCCTCCAGGTCATTTATAAAAATGACAAACAGCAATGGTCCCAAAACAGATCCTTGCGGAACACCGCTAGTGACGGCACTCCAAGATAAACCTTTATCATCAACTACTACCCTCTGTCTTCTTCCAGCCAGCCAACTCCTAATCCAAACCTCCAACTCATCCTCAATGCCATACCTCCGTATTTTTTGCAGTAGTCTACCATGGGGAACCTTATCAAACACCTTACTAAAATCCATATACACCACATCTACTGCTTTCCCCTCGTCCACCTCCTTAGTCACCTTCTCAAAGAATTCAATAAGGTTTGTGAGGCACGACCTGCCCTTCACAAAACCATGCTGACTATCCTTGATCACATTATTCCTATCCGGATGTTCATAAATCCTATCCCTTACAATTCTCTCTAAGATTTTGCCCACAACAGAAGTGAGACTCACAGGCCTATAGTTACTAGGGTTATCCCTACTCCCCTTCTTGAACAAGGGAACAACATTTGCTAGCCTCCAATCTTGTACGTCGGTTGAACATTAACTTCTAAATAAAAATAACTATGTATATTTTGCCAAGTAATTCAAGGTCATTATGACTGCACAACAGTATTTTCTTCACTAAAACCATCAACAATAACGCTGACAAAATAGCCATCACATCAAATATTAAAATTTCTGTCCATTTCAAACCAACTGAAATCGGTGAAACTTCAATACTCGAAAAATGAGGAAATTATTCCTTATCATTTGGGAAATCTCTAATCTGAATTCAGCAAATACTATAATGAAAATGGCAGAGAAAAATGTTCAAACGAGTGACTTCGATAAAAAACCTTGAGCTTCACCTGCGATTTGCATGTTGCCCAAACTCCGACATGGTTATAGATATGAATTCTATAAAGCATGTGATAGTTTCAAAGCAGGACATCATGGCAAAGCAAACATTCAGCCATATGTCTCTGCTTCCAGTTAGCCAAAGTCGCCATTAGAAGTCCCCATCCACAAAAGCAGGACAAATCTGAAGCAGCCAAGCACCACAGTCAACTCTCAATCCTGGAATCCCTAAATTGTCAACAGGGACAGAAGGCATCTTCAACAGTACTATCAGGTGGCACTTGTTCAGCAATATCTTGCTCATTGACAAGTTGAGTTTGGGTTCTGTCAGGGCCACTCAGCTGATGACCTCATTACATGGTCCAAACATGGACAAAAGTGCTGAATTGCATAAGTGAGGCAAGAGTGATTGCCTCTGACATTAAGACACTTGGACAAGTATGCCATCAAGAAATTGAAGACAAACAGGAAAGAGGAGGAAAACTCTGCTGTTTGGAGTCATACCTAGCACAAAGGAAGATACTTATGATGGTTGGTAGTCCATCATCTCAGCAGGAACATCTCTGCAGGAGTTCCTCGGGAGTTCTGGGCGCCCCGGCCCAATCATCAGCTGCTTCATCAACAATCTTCACTCCATCATATTATCAGATGAGGGTGGTTAACTGATTATACAATGTTTAGCACTATTTGGCAATACTCTCATACTGAAGCAGTTCATGTCCTTATGCAGCAAGACTAGAATAACACCAAGCTTGTGCTGATAAAATGGCAAGTCACATTCACCCTAGACAGTGCCAGGCAATGAGAATCTCAAACAAGAGAATCTAACCATCTCAGCCACGTAGAGGCAAAGGACAGATTCTGGAGCACACCTTGCCATCACCAAGATGCCACCAATCAGCTGACAACATAGGTTTGTCTATATTCAAGAACTTTCTTGTGCTTTCCCATCTGCCTAAAGCTGATTTGAAACTTGCATCACACAGGTGTAGTAGCGAACTTCAAAATCATTTACTGTTGAAATAAAAGTTTGGCAAGAAATGCTAGCAATTCAGCAGTTTGTTGAGTGGTAGCCAATCACGTTAACTTATAGTTGTATAGCAGCAATTGAATGCAAAATGTAATGGCGAAACGACATTTTCTTCCCTCCCCACAGCACTGACAACATTCTACTTCCACATTATACTACATAGCTAACTGCAAATTAAAGTGTGCACATGAATCATCTTACTCAAAGGGGCCGTAACAGCAAATTGCAAGTACTACACATTACAGAATATAGACGGAAGCAGGGAATACTTTCATCGATGTGACCAATGACCCAACTAATTGCATGAGTATCTTAAGTGGCATGGGGCATTCAGAGTAGGTTTTCCCCTCCCCCCAAGCAAATATTGATTACTATTTTGTATATCACTATTCCACACAGTACAGTATCCAATTCTGTAGACTAATTTTGGACCCATCTGAAAAGGTGCAGAGCAGATCTAATAAATCTTCACCAGCTATGGTGGGGGTTAGGGAAAAGATAGATCAATTTTATTCCTTTAATTCTGTACATCATGGAAAGTTAATCAATGGATTAATTATTTAAAAACATGCTATATCTAAAACATGCTTTTACAATGTTTAAGCCTCAAGTCCCATTCAAGGAACTACGTTGCTTTAGACTCATGGATAGGTGAGATGATGGATAGGTGAGAAAATGGGTTGCTCCATAATGCAATAATGTAAATGAATTCAAAGACATGCAATTTTACAATTTCATTCTACACATACCTACACATCAGCTACTCTTCCCTCTTCTTTGCATAACTGCAAGTCTCACAGTCCCCCTCATTAAATCATGGGTTGAATATGCTATTGTTACTGAATTGGTAAAACACAGGCCCAAGGGCGAACAAAATAACACAGGCATAAGTACAAATCCCACCACAGAACACAAGATTCAAACACAGCTAATAAATAAAACTTGAAACAAAAAAACATCGGTACAAGGAACAGTGACCATGTAATTACTAACTTGTCATGAAAATCTAGCTAGTTCACTAATATTCTTTAGGGAATGAAATCTGCCATTCTCACCTAATCTGGTTTGAGTGTCTCCAAACAGAGAGCAATTTTGCTGGTTCTTAACTGCATTATGAAATAGTCCAGCAAACTACAGTTTAAAAAATAAAGATGGTCAATAATCTGTTTGAAATTCACAAATAGCATGAATAATTTTTTACATAAAAGATTATTTTACTCATTTTCTCTATTAAGAACACAAAAAAAACAGAAATAAGACACTTAGTACCTTGAGCCTGCTCGACTATTTCATAAGTGACAAATGATCAGCATTCAGTTACAGTACCCAAGCATAACGATAAAATAAAACCGTCTAAGAGAATAAATTTCATGATCTATGCCTTATTCGTAGCAAAGGCGAAAACTGTTAACAAAGAAGCAGATTGAAATTAAAAATTAAGGTTCAAATCCCCATGAATTCTCACAAACTGCCATTTAAAGTTCTCTTCATATGTACACTTCCTCTTCAATTGAGATAACGACATGGGTAAAGTGATTTCATTTACTGAGAAAAGCAATTTAATTGTAAACAAACAATCCCAATGGCTCATTTTCAAGTCAATAGCAAACACAAGAATGATAGAGTCTTTTACAACAAACATAAAGGGTAAATGAATTTAGTATTAAGAAATTGTAGGATTACAAACCAAATGAACAGCCTCTGTTAATATGGCTTCTCAATCTGTTGGTTAAAATCTGATTTGGATTTAAAATGCTTCATGTTAAAGCTATTAATACTTGATTTACAAATAAAATTAGGCTGCATGCTACACTGAGTATGATTCATAAACTGAGCAACTATTGAAATATATTTGAAGCATAAATAAATTACATAGTCCACATCCATGTAATAGAAGATACAGCTGCATGTTGTCACTAAAAATACATATACAATGAGGAACTGAAAAATTAGTATTGAGAACTTCTTTTAAATTAGCACCAAATACTCAGTTTCTGATAGCCTATCAGCACATGTGCATAAGATTACACTTGGTCCTGTGAACTTGTGCAAGTAAGAAATTTCTTGAATAAACCAATGTCTCTGGTCAATATTACACTTGGTGGTCACCATCAAAAACACAAAACATTTTCACATTTGCTGAAAGAGTTTGGAAAACGTCAACTGACCAAGACTAGAAAAGTTCTAATAGCTTGTTAATTTTTATTTTTTGAGAAGTATTCAGGTGTCATTGAACCCTTCAATAAAGAGAGTGAGTACACTGTGGACCACTGCCCTCAACCAGCAGAAGCTTGAGGAGCATAAACTCTTAAAAGTAATCAATCTGCATGCCTTACAGGATAGGAAATTAACCTTCTTCATAATTAAACCAATCCACTATTATATGTTGTCTAAGTGAACCATGGAACTATGCTGCATCAATTTTAAAGGTTGGGGGAGTGAGAACAGATGAAAACAATTAGAAACTATTTCCCAAATGCATTAGGACACAATTGTCAAAACCAAATGGAATCAGCAGTAAGTTATCTTGACAAACTGCTTTTGTCCCAGTTTTCTGTACATCAACTAGATTTCCATATTTAGAAATTGTTCACTATATATTTGAGCAATAAATGAAGAAACATGTTAAAATTAATACTATATGAAGTAGCATTGTGAATTATTAAACAAATTCTCATCTGAAAATATTAAATTTGATTCAAACAAGGCCAGTAATTTAGAGGATGATTTTTAAACATGTCAAACAATTCATTCAACAAATACCGAATTCTCTCAAAATCATGAAAATTGATAAAGTATCCGAAAGTATGGTGCTGGAAAAGCACAACAGGTCAGGCAGCATCCAAGGAGCAGCAGATACGACATTTGGGCATAAACCCTTTATCAGGACGGATGCTGCCTGACCAGTTGTGCTTTTCCAGCGCCACACTTTTCGACTGACTCTTGAGCATCTGCAGTCCTCAATTTTTCCTAAGATTGATGAAACATCCATAGAAACTTGTAATCTCTTGTAATATCAGATTGTGTAGAAGTCACTGTCATTCTTAAATCCTTATTATTTCAAGTGGAAATGCTGCTAATAAACTACAAATCTTCTTGCCACAAGACAAAATGTGCTAACAAATACACTCTAAGAATTCTACTTGCTTGATAAGGCTGTTGTGAAGCACCTTCTGGCTTCAAAACATTATGAGGGATATAGGAATACAGCTGTGTTGAATATGAATTCCACTTTAACCTATTAAGCAATTAGGTTTGAGAATCCAAACAACTCAAACCAATAACTGACAATCCTCTGATGTAAACAGCTATTAAATATTGAATTCTACATTCCCCCCCTCATATCTTCATAATACAGCATTTCACTTAGTTCACCCCGAGCTAAATCTGGTACCCTGTGATTTGATACCCATTCAACAAATTGTTCATGATCCCAACAGTGTGCTGGTCTTCATAGCAAGAAGATTCACATCCAAGAGCAGATGGCTTGCTGTAATTATACAGGGCCAATGTTACATCATACCTTGAACAGTGTGTACACAGTTTTGGTCCCATCTGCTGAAGGACATTCTTGCGATAGAGGGAGTACAACAAAGGTTTACCAGACTGATTCTTAGGATGGCAGGAGCTGTGCAGAGAGAGGTTGAATTAATTCAGACTATATGCACTGGAGTACAGAGAATGGGGGTCAGGGGTGGAATCTCATAGAAAGCCATAAAATTCTAACCGGACAAGACAGAATAGATACAGGAAAGATGTTCCTGATGGTGGGGGAATCCAGAACCAAGAGTCATAATCTAAGAATAAAGGATAAATGCTTTGGGACTGAAATAAGAAGAAATTCCTTCACCCATAAGAGTTGAGCCTGTGAATCTATTGCCACAGAAAGCTGCCAAGGCCAAAATATTGTATGGTTTCAAGAGGATATTAGAATCAACACTTGGGGCTAAAAGGATCAAAAGATAAGAGGGCAAAGCAATTGCAGGATGGCTTGGATAATCATGGACAGAATGTTTGATGGAACTAACTCAAAGGGCTGAACAGCTGGTTCCTGCTATTTTCTAGGTTGTGACAATTAACAATATCTCACTGTCTAAAATCCAAGAGTCAGCATTCAATTTGGCAGACACGTATAAGTTATGATCACTCTTTTACTGTCCTGTTCTGGTCAGCTGACACAAAAAGCAATGTCAAAATGTTGCAGATTACAGGAGAAAAGTGGAAATTCCTCATTTCAATTATTTTTGCCTCAAACTTCCTGGTTTCAATCTTTAAAAATTTTTTTACAGAATTGTGCCATTCAGTTCTTCTCTGCTTCCTGAGTGCCAGCAAGCTTCAAAAATTTATACCACCTGCAATAACTTTCCTTCATCCTTAAACCACTACTTGTGAAATCATCTCAATATTTCCCAGGATGTCAATACTATGCCATTCCTTAACTTGCTTACTGTAATAGTGTCAGAACTCAAATTCAGGCCCAAAATGGAACCCAGACCAATTTGGAAGTAAGAGTCAGCAGATTTATAAATAGATTAGACTGAAGTCACTTCAACCACACACTGTTGTTTCAAGATTCACACGGCTCACTGAAGGCTCTAAAGTTCGAAAGAACTTCCTGCTACTGTACAGTCAACTTACTCCAGAAAGAAACCAAATTTTACTTATTTATCTCCTGCTTACCACCATCTATGCAAGTTTTACAAAGTTAATGCTAGTTAAAGAGGGAAGGAATGCAGAGCAGTAAAAGTGTATTCCAGTTTTTCTAATAAAACTAAATTTATTTTAAATTTCTGAACAGGTATGATCTTCATTTGAACTAGAATTTGCTGCAATTATACTGATGAGTGCGATCTATTAAGAACAGTACATGTGAGAACACGCATAAACGGGCACGCCATCATTAATAAACCACAAAAATTTGAAGCATGGCTACATAAAGTCATTTGTTTAAAAAAGACAGACTAAGAAACTAGATAAAATGTGCTAGTGATTTCTTCAAACCACACAGCAGGAGGAAATGATGTTACTTAGGTTTACAATGTGAATCGGACGCACTGCTTGCTCCAAGTGCTCGTTCCAATTCACCAGCCATCCAGAAAACACCTGCTTCCAGTAACAATGATCGATGCCTTATGCTCATTAAACCGTTTGAAATGCAAGTTGCACAAGTGTTGAAACATACGGACGGAAATAGGCACCCTCAATACATTATGCCATTCAGGGAATTGGCTTATCTGTATCCAAACTTCATCCTTGGTTCTTTAATCTTGAGCTCACACTCAAGATTAAAGCAACAGAATGGATGCTACACATAGCCCCAAAACTGCTAGGGTAGTGTCCCTACTTCTGGACCAGGAAGTCCAGGTCCAAGTCCAATATGCCCCCGAGATGTGGAATAACATATGTGAATAGGTTGCAGAGGAAAATATCAAATTGCTATTGTCCTCACTTTGCTCCAAGGATATTTTAAATACCTCTACAAACCTAATATGGGTAGTGACATCTTGGTACAAACTATTGCTGTCAAAGACATTTTATTTTCATAGGAATGACAATTAAATTCAACTTGCATCAAGTAAATTACCTTGGTTAGATAGACATAGTCTCAACACTAATTAAATAGTAGATATTATGTTTCATTTCCCTCCAAACATGTACTCTTGTATATCCATCTTTGAAATAACTCCAAAAGTGTCAATTTAAATATAAAAACAAACCTAAATTCTCATTCCAAGATATTCTTATTTACCTTTACTTTTTAGGCAAATTGACCTCAGTTACAGATCCTTTTAATAAACCAGCCCAGATGTGTTACAGCAAATGAAATTTCAACTCCTGTTCTGACCAAGAGGTAGGGCAATTAGCACTGCGCCCTAAGAACACAAAATAAATTAGTGTGAACCTTCCTGTATTGTAACATTGGGTTCCACAACATGAGGATATTTAAAAAAAAAAGCAATTGATCAGACATTTGAACACATGACCCTGAGTTGATGTATCTGATTCTATACCATCTGGGCTAAATTGGGATTACTTCAGGTGTAAACCATCACCAAATGGATGCTTTATCAACATGAACAAGTAGAATTAAAACAAAGTTGAAGTACAGCAAACATTATTGTGAACAGTACAAATTGAACATCCAGGTGGAAAAGATTTCACAATAAAGCAGAATACTGGTTAAAGTTCACTGTGGAAGAGAGTCTGACAGATTTGCTTCAAAACCAAGCCAACACATTGTACCTGGTCCCTTCTGTAGTTTTGTGTTTAATGGGAGGAACAACGTGCAGTTGTTGCCTGGACAACTTACAGCTTAGAAGCAGCATCCAGTTACTATCACAATGAGGATTGCCAACTGACCATTGCTCAAGGGACATATTTCTCATACACCAATGAACAGCAGAACTTCCTTTTGGGAGGTAGCAAGCAAGTATGAAGTAGCAAGACTGCTGGATTCTCTGGACCCTGAGTTTAGACAGTGAATGTCTTTTCAGCAGTTGATAGAAACTAAATAAGTTCCAACAAACACCTAAAATGGATCATACCTCTCCCTAACATCATCAAACAGATGCAATGAATATCTTGTTCCTGCCTCTCAAATATGCAAGACGGAAAAATCAATGTCTGTATCTTTGCCAGTTTATATATGTGATTTTCTTTTATCTCTAAAATGGCTGGATCTTATATCTACAACTTACACATTGGTCACAGATTTTTGGAAACTTCACACTTTGGTGGCCAAGCATTTAGTTTCAGGATTCTACTGTCACTGCTAAATCATAATGAGCTAAATCTATTTCACTAAGATGGATAGAATTTATGAATGCCTCACTGCTCAACAGAAGTAGGAACTGATCAATTGAAAATACCATCTTTTCATTAAATGAAAACAAAACATATTTGCAGTCATTACACGATAATTCATCCTAAAGTGTTTTCATTAAAATCCAATTTCATGCCACTTCAGACTCAGCTAATCAGTTCCTTATCCAAGCACGATATAACACACCCATTTTGTTGATTCTGAAATAAAATACAACAAGCACTTACTCTTTTAAAGTCATGGCAATTTTCATGTTTTCCAGAAGCTCATTATTTTAATCAGTACATAAAATAAGAGTATTCTTCTCACAGGTTTAAAAGTAGAAGATCGCAAAATTGGGAAACCAAATACAACATAGCCAAAGGCATCAGCTTTTGGTCTGTGAAAGATCTCACTTTGGTCAGTCCATTGGTTCGAGTTCTTCTTTAAAGCGGCGTATAAACTTGGCCAATGTTTCAATACAATATTGAGACAGTGCTTCAATAGCAAACTACATTTGTAAATGTGCTTCTAACATAATAAAAAGCCCTGCAAAACCTCTGCATTAAGCAATGACACCAAGACAATAAGATGTTAGCTCAAGTCAAAAGATGGTGGTTTTCAGGACTACATGAAAAGAGGTAACGATAAAGTTTATGGAGAGCATTGTAGTGCTAAGGGCCAATGACCTTCAATATATGGCCATTAATTGGAGGGGCAAGTGAAATTGGGATGCTCAAAAAGTCAAATTCAGAAGAACACAAACTTCTCGGGAGGTATGCAAGGAGGGATGGCTAAAGTCGGACAAAACGTGAGACTTTTAAATGAAGTGTTGCTGAGCCATCTGCAAATCAGTGTGTTGGTACAATGATTGAACGTGGCTTGGGTTGAAATAAGTTTCACATAGCAGAACTCCACAGTTAGAGATGTCATCTTTTAAATAAGATTTTAAACTGAGGTCTTGTCTGGCTTAATAGATGGGGAACTCTCAACATCTTTCAAAGAAAAAGCAGGGTGTATTCTTTGACCGAGTGCCAAATCCGATTACCTGATCATCTCACTGCTGTTAGTTGACTTTGCACTGTGCAATGTGGCTGTCTGATTTTTTTTTCATCTCCATTTTGATTAACATTTGAAAAGTACTTCTATTGGTTATGAAACATTTTGGAACACCCAATAGGCACGAATGCACTTTATCACTGAAAATCTGCACACAGACTTAACAGTTGTGAAGGTGAAGACGAAGAAAAAAATGGCAGAAGAATAGGAGATTGACTAAGTGATAGTTAACATTCATGGTGAAGAGTTGTTTCACAAACTGAAAGAAGATTTACAGCAGAGTTCTTCAGGGATCAGTGCTATTAAGCACCACTTTACTTGATTTATATTCATGGCGTGGATTTGGGTATACCAAATGCACAATGCCAAAATCTGCAATGACACAAAACTTGATAAATATGTCAAATGCAGTATAGTGTAGATTCAAGAGAAGAGGCACTGGTAGCTAGGGCATATTTATGAGAGATTAAATTTAATGCAGAGAAGTGTGAAGTGACGCATTTTGGTAGGAAGGTGAAAAGGACAGTTATAAAAGGGAACAATTTTGAGAGGGACCGTAGTGACTTGCTGGCATATGTTCAAAAACTGTTGATAGAGGCAAGGCAAGTTGAAATGGTGTAGGAAAACAAATGGAATCCAGGACTTGATAAACTGAGATATTGAGAACAAAAACAAGCAGCATATGAAGAATGTTTATGACAATACTTGTTCTCCAGCTCAGGGCAAACCAGTATGTCCAATAACGAACCCGATACCTTAGAAAGATGATAAGGCTTGAGAGAAGGTGAAGAAGAGTTCTGAAAATGATTCCAGTAGAGAAGTTTCAGTAACATGGATTGATTGGAAAAGGTGGATTTATTCTTATTAAATAAAGGTGAAAGAAAATTTCTATGCTTATTCATTCCTGTCGCTACTAACTTCCCAATACACAAACTGCTAACTTTGTTACTTCAAGCTGTCCTACAAGTGGATTCCTGTGGGGAATAGCTATCTTGCCCAATATAACACCACCACAAGAGAACTGGAATTCAGGTGAGATTCAGAAAATAAAGATGTGGTCTCAAAACTGCTCCATCTTGGTCACTGAAACACAAGCTTTTTTGTATTTCTAAATTATGCATTTCCCGCAGTAAACTTGGGAATCTGACAAACAATGGTCACAAATTATCCCTTTACATGTTAACCTGAATGTTAATATGAGAAGTGATAGCTCAAGAATGATGTCATAAGACCATAAGACACAGGAGCAGGAATCAGGCCATTCAGCCCATCGAGTCTGCTCTACCATTCAATCATGAGAAACTGATTCTTTAGCTTTCTCCCCATAACCCTTGATCCCCTTGATAATAAAGAACCCATCTATCTCTGTCTTAAATATATTCAATGACCTGGCCTCCACAACCTTCTGAGGCAATGAATTCTATAGATTCACCACTCTCTGGCCGAAGAAGTTTCTCCTTATCTCCATTCTAAAAAGGTCTTCCCTTTACTCTAAGGCTATGCCCTCAGGTCTGAAGTCTCTCCTACCAAATGAAACACCTTCCCAACATCTATTCTGTCCAGGTCATTCTGTATTCTGTAAGTTTCTATTAGATTCTCCGCTCATCCTTCTAAACTCCATAGAGTACAGACCCAGAATCCTCAAACATTCCTCATATGTTAAGCTTGGCTTTGCTGGGGCCAATCTCCTGCACCTCCTTCGAACATGCTCCAGGGCCAGTACATCCTTCTTGAGACATGGGGCCGAAAAGTACATCATAAAAACCCCTTGGCTGCCAAACACACATCCATCTATCCATTTGTGTCAAATCAAACCATTTGGAAGTATTTGTTTTCTAAAAAAACTTAAAAGTCACAACACAGAATGTATCTTTAACTTGGAAAGATAATACAAAGTTCTCAGCATTTTGAGAACACACTGATACCTCAATCTTAAGAGTTAAAATATTACAAAAGCCATTTACCACAATAATTATACTTCTGGTAACAGTCTCATATACTCCCACCTGTGCCTCTGAAAATGAGTATGTTATGCACACACATTTGTTGGTGAAGCATGCTAATAAAGTTAGATTAAAGTGCATTTGTTGGGTCTGTATGATGGTGTCCGTGTGGGACAAAGAATAAGGATCACAATCAGAGATTACTTGTAAAAGGTGCAACTAATAAACATACCAAACAGCACATTTTTGAAATAGACTGTCAAGATATACAAAGTACTAACCAACTTAGCATTTTTGAGGATGAAATGCTTGAGCCCTTCCATACTTTGGTTATGCAAAGTGTGAGCCTTATAAAGATAGTAATATCCATTCGATCAATAACTAGGTTCATACCAGAAAGTGACTTTTTACAAACAAGGAAAAAAACAAGAATCCATATCTGACTAATTTGATCAGTGAGAAAGGAAAACTTCCTTACCCTCCCAACTTGCATTGTGTTTTTCTACTCTTACAGTTGTGGTTCTGTTCGCTGAGCTGGGAATTTGTGTTGCAGACGTTTCGTCCCCTGTCTAGGTGACATCCTCAGTGCTTGGGAGCCTCCTGTGAAGCGCTTCTGTGTTGTTTCCTCCGGCATTTATAGTGGTTTGCCTCTGCTGCTACCCTATGGCCTAGTCGGCTATGATGTGGAGGTGCCGGTGCTGGACTGGGGTGGACAAAGTTAAAAATCACACAACACCAGGTCATAGTTTATTTGAAAGTACAAGCTTTTGGAGCACTACACCTTCACCAGGAAGCTAGTGGGGCGGGATCATGGGACTCAAAATTTATAGTACAAGATCACAGACTCTCTCTCTCTCTCTCTCTCATACACACACACACGTACGTCAGTCAGTCTACGGGGTGAATTTGCAGATACATTCTATTTTGTTCAAAAAACACAAATCTGTAGGCAGTCAATATGACATTTTATAAATCCCTACTTTGGAAAGAGAACCAGTCAGACTCAAGGTTAGGATACAGTCAGACTTAACCTCACACCTTTAATGCATTGTCAGAGCTGAGATGTCACATTTATCTGATAAAACCTTAAATTATCTCAGGTCTGTGACTTGAAAGCAGTTCTGGGATTTACACAATAATCAATTGAAACTTGCATCCCCATTCACAGTGACTAAAGATTTAGCAGCAATTGCATCAATTATATGGCACTTTGATCTTGTATCCAGCCCTCACACCCCCCACCCCTACCCAGCTACCTGACAAAGGAGCGATGCTCAGAAAACGCATACTTTTAACCTGGTGTGTGATTTTTATCCTGGTAGACTATGTTAGTGAACTTCAAAAGCATAACTCTGATGCCAAAACCAAATCAATATAGGAGAAAAACTTCAAACAATATAAGACACCAAAACCTGTAATTTCAATTCATTAGTATAACACTGTTTTCATGCTTCGAGCTCAATTCCTGTTAAAAATGACACTATCACTTTGCAGATTATGTCATGTCATTTTTCAATTCAATGCAATACCACAAGCAAAATTTAGCACTAATGGGCCACGCAATACCTGTTACACTACACTTTGCATAAATTGAAAATAACCAACAGCAGTTTCTTTTGAGAAGCAGTCGTCAACCCAGATTCAGCACATTCCCTCATCCATAATTGCCCATATCATCAGTACTGTCTTAACATACTGACATTAATTCACTCTTACAACTAAACCAGCCACACAATCTAAAATATCCAAAACATTACAAATCAGCCAGTACCCAAACGTGAAACTAAAATCCCGACTGCCTTTCATTTTCTTCTTACCAGAGATAATAACCAAAAGTTGCTTTATTTGCATGAAACCACACATCACCAAATATTCTTTGACACCATGGACAGTATATACATGCAGCCAGTACTCCTCAAAATTTGAAATTTAAATTATTTTGAAGCATCCAAATTCTTTCTTGAGTTTTTAATAAATTAAAATATTGGAAAATTCCATTCATTCTTGAACATTTTTTAAAAGTCTCTGAATCAGTTTTTCACAGTACTCTTAGGCATAGAACATCCTATACAAAGACTGAAACTAAAAATGCTTGAGCACAACAGTTCTGGGTTAACCAGAGTTGGCCAAGTTGGACTTTACCAGAGGTTTTATCACACTGAAAGGCTGCCCTTTTCCATCATTGATTTGACAAAATTGACCCTCAGTGATTTGAGAATTGCTCCAGTCCCAACTTTGACCAACTACCCCCCCCCCCCCCCCCCCACCACAAAGACTCCATTTCATATTTGGTCTGGCTGATCAGGCATTCCTTCTTTGACCCAACTCAGCCACTTATTCCAGTCCTCCTAAATGCCCTCATCCTTCCTTTCAATTTACTCTTTATCCATTGGCACATCACAGCTTGCCTTCCAAACCATCCCAAAGATTTCATGAGCTGACAATATCATTCTTCCCTCAATCTTACTATCTGCCAACTGGCCAACGCTGGTACCTTGGCCATTGTCTGTAAAAGCTACATTATTTAGATGGGAAGAGATATATATGAACACAAAAGTAGCTGTTACTCAGATTTTCAAAAACATGCACACGGGAACTAAGGTTACAGAATTTATGCTAACAGTTTTTCATTTGGTGTATATACTTCCTCTTCTCAACCCAGTTTCCTGTTCAACATTTTGCTCACAATTTTACATTAACATTTCCTATTATCGATGCAATTGCAACAGTTGTGATTTAACTGCAAGCTCTAGTAACATGGCTCAGTGTAGTGAGTTTATGAAGTTATCTTGTATATCAACTGACCATGGGCAATGCAATGAACAAACGACTGGTTATCTGAACACTGCTTCCACATTACTCAAGTCAAGTTTCTCCAGATTCTTCAAGAACCATTTCCTTTATCCCTTTCTACCCCAAGTATTATGAAAGCCTTGAATCATGCTTATGATTCAGCTATACAGTAAATAGTCTTTATAGTCTTACCAGACCCATTGGACTGCACTCTCATTAGAAGGTGGTGATTTAATCTAAGGGTCACCATACCGTCGTGAAGGGAGAGGTTGAAAGGAGGAGATTCCTTCATACTAACCTTAGTCAATGTGGAAATTGGACTCATGCTGTTGGCCTTACTCTGTATCACAAATCAATGATCCAATCAACAGCTAAACCAAACCCGACAGTTTTACAAGGCACTAACGAGACTGCATCTTAAGTACCATACACATTCCTGGACATTTGATTTAGGGAAGGATGCAAATATGAGAAAACGGTGGGTAGGCTACACTTGTACCTGCTGGAGTATCAATTCCGGTCGCATGAACTGCAAAAGGGAGCATGGCTTCTGCAATGACGTTCTTCAAAAGTCTCCCTGGGTTTCAGCACTGAGTGACTCTTCTGACTACTTTATCGCACAAGTCAGACACTTCTAAGTGTCACCATAAATGAAAAGTTTTCTGACTGATCAGCATCAGATGCAAAAATTCCAATACTGATTGGAAGCTCTGAGCTGATGTACTACAATTGAACAGTCCGTCAGGGAGACAAGTGGAAAAGGAAATGCTTAGATAATGGCTGCCTTGGTCAGACAAATTCTGCAGATTCAACATCATGGAACACATTAAATAACCAAGCATTTGTAAAATCACAAAAGCAAGATTTCAGTCTCAAAAATAACTTTTTTAGCAATTGACTGCTCAAGAGTGAAGTAAAAGGCATAATTTTGATTCCAGATTTTTAAATTAAATAATCTACAAGATAACATCCATATCCAAACTTATATTTCACAATGTCAAATAATTTTTAAAATATCTTTGCATCCACATTTCTACATATTTAATATTTCCTGAAATGAGGACATCCTTTATAAATTGGGATCTACATGAGACAATATCTGAAGGGTAAGTCTCCCTCACCTGCAAAACTTGAAAACCACTGCTATGTTAAAGCTTCAACAGACAGACCAATTCGACAAATAACTTTAGCATTTGAACTAATTGTTGCTCAACGCAAAAATCCATTCTTTTCTTCATTTACTTGTGCAATCACAAGTTAACTGTTATACAGTATTACATACATTAAATGCAAAAGATTACATCCTGGTTTCTGTCTCAAAATTATTGGAAATAGTTTTTTTTAAACTAATTTCTTTACTCATACACAATAAAGCCTCTATAGTTAGGCTTGCTAAGAATGTGACCTCCACAATGCTTTTTCAACACGCTTTCCAATCACGTTGAACCTCAAATACTTGCACAATACTTCGCTCCCGCAAAAAGACCTTAATAAACATTTCATGCCTTGACTTGTATATTTCAAGAGAAAAGTTGGTACAATAGGCAGTCTCTAAAACACAGTTTAAAACATTTGAGATAACTGGGAGAATGCTAGACAAATTTCTACATTAAACAAGATACATTCCAGTTAATTATAGTCATTATATTTCTTAGTTCAAGTGGCAGCATAATTGCTAACAAATTACTTGCGATTTCTAAAAGTGCAATTGTTAGAGGGGTTGGGCATTTCCTGTAACATATTGACATGCATTTTGACACTCACATTTATATGGTGTATCTAGCCTGGGTAAAATAAAAGAGAATGTGTTGCTGGGAAACCAGTCACTGTGGTCTCTAAACAGAGACTTGTGCAACAAATATTTTGCTTAAGTTTAGAAGGGTGTATATAGACAGAAATTAATAGGATCTGTAAAAAAAAAGGTATTGTGATAATTATGGGTAACTTCAATCCACATGGAGACAGGGCAAATCACAATCAACCTGGAAAATGATTTATGGAGTTTATTCAACACATTCTTTGAATATTATGTTTTCATGCTAGCCAGAGAGTAGGCTATTCTAGACCTGACAATGTGCAATGAGACAGAACTAAATCAAAAAATCTTAATGAAGAAAGCCTCTTCACGACAGTCAATGTAACAATATACAATGTCACACTCCAGTTTGAACGTGCAAAGTTTGGATCTATGGTTAAGTATAAAAGTAATGACCACATATTCAGGAGTTATTTCAGATGAGTATTATGTAATGAACAAGGGCTAATTAATATTGTTGTTGTAAAAGAACATTTAGCAGCAAGTCATCACAATGTGATAGATATTACATTATTTTTGACAGGGAGGTAGGTTAATCTTAAGCAAGGGTGTTATATTTGAATAAGGGAAGTTATGATGGTATAAATCACAACTTGGTAGAAGTGGATTGGGAAGTATACAACAAAGGGCACCACTTTACATAGTTCTTCAAAGACCATCCATTGCCTACTACATTGTTTACACTAACTAATCAGGGTGCAAAATCCCACAAGTCAGTTAACTATGGCTGACAAGGGAAATTCTTTTAATCGTGTACAACCCTGAAAAGGCCGACAAAGTTGCCAGAAATTATTGGAAATCTGATAATTGAGAGGCTTTTAGGAATACAGCAAAGGAAAACCAACAAACAGGTCAGGAAAGGGAGATTTAAATATGAATGCAACCTATCAAAACAAAAGCTAAAACAAACTGTAAAAACTCATGGTGGCACAGTGGTTAGCACTGCTGCCTCACAGCACCAGAGACCTGGGTTCAATTCCCACCTCAGGCAATTGTCTGCGTGGAGTTTGCACGTTCTCCCAGTGTCTGCGTGGATTTCCTCCGGGTGCTCCAGTTTCCTCCCACAGTCCAAAGATGTGCAGGCTAGGTGAATTGGCCATGCTAAATTGCCCGTAGTGTTAGGTGTAGGGGAATGGGTCTGGGTGGGTTGCACTTCGGAGGGTCAGCGTGGGCTTGTTGGGCTGAAGGGCCTGTTCCCACACTAAGTAATCTAATCTAAAAAGGAAATATTTTGCTCAGCTGAATGGAAGTTCATTACATGCAGAGTCACGAAATTTTATAATGGGGAATAGAGAAATGGCAGAGAAGCTTAAATGATTAATTTGTGTCTGTTTTTATTAAAGAAGATACAATGAATCTCTCAGAACTACAGATCTGAGTGGATTAGGAGAATGATGAGGAGTTGAAAGAAATTCGTAAAATGGTCAGTTCCAAGGCCTCAATTAATTACAAATTACACCCGTAACCTGGATGAAGGAATAACTATATTTGTCAATAATACCAAGATAGAGGAAGAGAGTAAGCTGTCGAGAGAAGGCAAAGGGTTTCAAAAGCATGCAGGTAGATTAAATGAATAAGGAAATCATTGACAGAGGGTAATATGGAAATTGTGAGCTTGCCCACTTTGGCAGCAAGAGTAGAACACTATTTAACTGGAGAGTGTTTGCAGAATGTGGCATCACAGAGGGACTCGGGTGCCTTGATACACAAAGTTGGCATGCAAGTACAGCAAACAATTAGGAAAACAAATGCAATGGTATTGTGTATTGCAAGGGGAATGCAATACTAAAGTAAGAACGTTTTACTACAGCCACACAAGGCTTCGGCAAGCCAATATATGGTTAAATCTGCCCAATATTCTGACCTACCAGACCAGTTTTGGTTTCTTGTGTGAAAAGGATGTAATGGTGACAAAAGCAATTCAAAGGAGATTCAGTCAACTCATTCTTCATTCCAGAGAAGGCAGCGGCCCCATCATAAGAAAGATTGAGCAAGTTGGCACGATAATCACTGGGGTTTAGAAAAATGATATAATTTTATTGAAAATTCAAGATCCTGAGAGAACTTAACGGATGAATATGGGGATAGTGCTTCCTTTCTTGGAGGACACCAAAAATAGGAGACCTATCTTTCAAAGCAGAGAGGAAGAGAATTTCTTTTCTCTCTCAGATGGTTGCAAGTATGTGCAATTCTCTTGCCCAGAAACCAATGGAAACAGGGTCATTGAATGCCAACTTGGACAGATTTTGGTAAACAGGGAGTCAAATAGCTTCAGAAGTAGATAGCAAAATGGAGTTCTCTTATTGAATGTGGAACCAGACTCAAAGTGGCAAATGGCTCCCTGCCCTGAAGTCCTACGTTCCAAAATTCCTAATTTGCAAAAACTTGTACTTTCTCTGCATAGTTCCTTCAAATTAAACTTGCAACTGTGTAACATGTATAAAATTACAACTTCACAGTTCATTTATGACAGAAGACAATGGAGAGTAAACTAGCAAGAATTTCAAATCACTTCTGCACCATCAATTCAAAAATTAGGCTAAATTTACCACTACCATTCATGGTCAGTTATCTCAGTATGAAACCAGGACTGAAGCATTGCTCTTTCTAGATCATAGTATATACTATCGCAATCTGATTTCAAGTCAAGCAAAGGTATTTCAGAACATTTGGGCATCACTTACTAGAAAGTGCTACTCCTGTATTAAAAAAAAGTTTTGTGTAAAGTTGAAAGTTTGATGCTCCTTGTTTCAGTTATACTACTATAGCAAAGGGCAAGCCTAGAGATAGACCAAAATTGAAAGGTTACTGAAACCTTTGAGCACTCAACTAGATGCAAAAGCAGCACTGATGGAGTCCTCAATGAAAATCCTGAACTCTCCTCTTCATTTAATCTTAGTTATACATTAATTTATACTACAAGATAAATACTTCATTTGTTGGGGTGATGGGAGGATCAAAGCCAGGAACTGAGTGGAGAAAATAGAGGAGTGGAGTGCCATTCACATTGCACCATATGCAAATCATTTTCAATTGCTTTCACATCATACACAAGATTCAGATTAGAACATGCTTCCAAACAGTCTGGCCAGATATTATTTAGGCCAAGTGAAGGAAATTGGCAAAAACAAAATCAGCAGCAGTGCAGAGACTGCCAGAAGTGACAAACTCTCAACATTGGCAATGCTGAAATATGCCATTCACTGTTCTAACCTTAAACATTGCTGTGCAAAAAGTTCCAGCTTCAACTTGCATAACATTAATACAGATGTGTACCAGCAGTCTCTTTAAAAAGAATGCAAACAATCAAAAATCGGCTTTAGTGAAATTTCAGTACTGAAACTTCACTAAATTCCAGCTAACATTTATAAAGAGTCATTGCACAATAATATTTTACTGCAGCTCAGTGCAAATTAAACAAGTAAAATACAGACTCAGTAGGTGTACAAGTTTGTGGAGTTACTGTCCTAGTTTACTTGTCAAAGGAATCCATCCCACACACCTACAGACTGACTTTAATCATTCTGAACATAGTTTCCAATTGTATTACATAATGCTACAGGGTGAATTTTCTATGACTGGACATGGGTAGAAAGTTAAAATACTGTTTTGAACATATGATGATAGAATAAATACCCATGTTGATTTTATGTTAAAAGCTGTAAAGATCTCAATCAAATTGTTAAACTCAGCTTACACAGCACCTATCAAGCCCAACCAAACAGGACTCAGGGATTCTACAGAAAACAGTTTCAGCAACTCAACCAGTTACAACATCACTAAATCACATGTGGAAAAAACAAGTTTGAGGGGACAATTTATGTCACATCCAAGTCAAATAGCAGATTGCATCACAGTTCAAATAAGCTGTATAAAGTAATCACTACCCATCATGAAATGCCCTTGGACAAATTCCATTTGCAATGCACTGCATTCCAAATGCTCAGTAACTACCAGAAACCTGATTGGGTCATGTAGTCATGAGTTCCCAAAGTATCATTCCTAACTTACAGCTATATTTAATGCTCACCTACAGTCGATGATTTTGCCCTAAAATTTGTTAACAGTCAAAATTCAACAAAAGATCAAGAATTTAACAATTGAAATGTAGAAGAGTTTGAAAGTGAAAATATACATTAACTTTTATGATGAATACTTACAATGAGAAACAAACCTCTGAGCTACTGGCTGTCCAGATCCTAAGCACTGGTGGTACACGTTTACAAAATTCAACAACAGGATTGGAAATCCAACTTCCACATTGAGCAAAAAGCAAAACAGTGGGGAAACTAGAGATCCTAAATAATTTAAAAATGCTCAAAACACTCAGATCAGGCAACATCAATGAAGAAAAATCATGGCTCATGTTTCAGGTCGTGATCCCCTTTGGTTTACTCAAAATTAATGCAATGGGAATCTAACCACTCTGAAATGTTTCTTAAAAGTCATGTAATGGTTCTCCAAAGCACAGTGACTCGCTATGCCAAACGTTCAAAGGTGATCACGAACACAAATACAATCTCATGTCTGTATACGATCATAACCTTAGGTATTGAAAGAGTTAGTCACAGCGCACTTGACACAAGTGGAAAAGGAAAAAAATACACCACCCCTCCATTACAAACCAGGAACTTGTGTTCCATTCTTCTGGTTGTTTGGTAGCAAGATCACACACATACCTCACTCTAGTCTATTCAACAAGGCAGTGTTGCTGTTCAACTCTGGTTCAAGAGCCTCTACATCCATCCTCAGGAAGTCAAGAGGATTATTTCTGGAAAGCTGAGACCATCACAGCTCAAGTGAGCTTCTAAGCTGGCACACACTGAACCTCCTGACACCTGCAAGAAAGAATCCTCCTCAAAGAACACCATCAGTCAAGAACTTAAAAAGTACTTCAACAAACATGGGATTTGAAGAATTCTCATGCACCGATCTGAAATCGCAAACATTACTGGAATACACTCTTGCATCTCAAAAGGATACTCCTACTTCTCAATGGCATAGCTCCTTGTTGACCACAAATGCCATTCCTGAAGAAGGGCTTATGCCCGAAACGTCGATTCTCCTTCTCCTTGGATGCTGCCTGACCTGCTGCTCTTTTCCAGCAACACATTTTTAAGCTCTGATCTCCAGCATCTGCAGTCCTCACTTTCACAAATGCCAAAATGTCAACTGACCCATGTTGTGAAATCCCAGCTTTCAACCTTTTACTGAAAATATGGAGAACCTTCAACAACTTCAGAATGGACCTGGGAAGAGCTGCCTACTAGCTCCACTAAGGAACATAAGGACCACCTCGAATTTAGACTGTGGCCATCTAATTCAGACCATTGTTCAGATACTAAACTTCTTTCCAGAGAGATCCACTCCCAAGGGACCTACAACATTCAATGTTAACTGATACTATTGAATGAATGATTAGTTTCAACAGAAATATAACTGCTGTCCACAGTCATTTGAGACGTATATTATCCACAAATTCTCACCGTTACATAGCTTTGTAGAGGGATATCAAATTAGTGTAATTAATGGTCATTTGGTGTGGCAGGGGAGTTGTGGGGTGTAGGTAGTCAATTGCAATGCACAAAACTATTACTTCACACAATATTTGAGAGGGGTGCACAGAAAATTGAAAAAATGTTTTTGAACTGCAGTGTTTAAAAATGGAATACTCAGAACTGCAAATGGTAATATTCCTGCTTATTTCAACATGTGCATGACAAATCAAACCAATTGGAAACAGCATGTTTGTGGTATTTGAACGTATATTTAAGGTGCTTGCCTTTACAGCCATGTGGATTGCAGGGAGGAAGGGAGAGGAGGAAGGGAGAGGAGGAAGGGAGAGGAGGAAGGGAGAGGAGGAAGGGAGAGGAGGAAGGGAGAGGAGGAAGGGAGAGGAGGAAGGGAGAGGAGGAAGGGAGAGGAGGAAGGGAGAGGAGGAAGGGAGAGGAGGAAGGGAGAGGAGGAAGGGAGAGGAGGAAGGGAGAGGAGGAAGGGAGAGGAGGAAGGGAGAGGAGGAAGGGAGAGGAGGAAGGGAGAGGAGGAAGGGAGAGGAAGGAGCAAGGAGGAGGAAGAAGGGAGAAGAGGAAGAGGAAGAGGAAGAGGAGAAAGAGCACAGAGGAGGAGAGACACTCAGGGAGTGGGATAATTCCCATTCCCATCAGCAAGTTGCAAAGCACTTCAGTCAGTAAGCTACTTCTGAAATGTGCCTGTTTAATTGCTGACCAGCACGATAAACTGCACACACCTAGCAAGATTCATCAACCTGTTTCTGCAGTGCTTGCTGAAAGGATAAACATCGACCAAGATACAGAAAATGACTTTGCCATTGTTGAAGCATCATCGCAATCATCGGAACAGATGAGAAGTCTTAAACCCCTCAAAAACATGGCACTCTGCCATCTCTTGCAGATACGTTTTAACGTTGTTCCAGGAAGTGTAAGATAAATTCTTATACAGTATACTGAATCAGAACCTTCTGCTTCAATTATAAAGAGTCACACTGACACCTTGTAATTTTCTGCTGTTTCACACTATAATTAAACACCCATCAGCCCACAAACTAAATTCATGACGCTGTGAGACTCAAATTCAAACATGTGTGTTTTTCTCTTAAAATAAATGGCAATTAATAAGTCATACAAGCTCAAAGAAAAAAATAAATCTAATGGGGAAAAGTGCAGATTTGTTTCAAGGCCTTCGACTTTAAGAGTTGTTTTTCTTTGTTTTATTTTCAAAACAAAAGTCGTCAGTGTTAGCTATTTTGGAGGTCTTTTAACACAACGAGTTAAAAGACCTCCAAAAGGACCCTGCTTCTGAATCATCGGCTCTAGTTTGAGACCCACTTCAGAACCTGATGGCAATGGAAAGTTCATTCATAAAGTGGTCAAACATATTAAGTATCCACCTCCAAATCCTTCAAACCTAAGCTATTGGCAAGCAGCATGAGCAGGAAATAAACCCGGTACACAATGCCATGGAGAGAAAACTGGAGCCTTTATCAGCTGCACACTACATTATGTTGGTTCATAAAACACAGCAAATTGGACTTTGAATGATAAATTATAAAAAGTGATATATTTTTATTACTTCAATATTAAAGAGACTTTTCATCACTTTTATGAACTGCTAAACTGAAATGAAATTGCTGAGCATAAAGTCCTTTGGTACAACAAATAGTTAAAGAGACAAAGTAGTAAAACGTGTTGAATCAAGACTTTTGTTATAGTTTAATGTACTTAGGGAATCCAGCTTACAGGGATTTCAAGGAATGGGACAGAAGTAAAAGATGAATTTTCTAATCTTTCAAGATTCACTTCTAATTTGAAGAAAACTAAGCCTTAATCTGACAAATAAGGCTCAGTAGTCTGTATTGCTATTACAGAGGAACCTCAATTATCCGAATACCAATTATCCGAAAATCAGATTATCCGAAGGTGATCTCGAGGTCCCGATAGAAACATTACATCAAAGACTTGTTTCCAACATTGATCGCATCTTTTATTTACAGTAATTAAACAGGCACCTTCTCCTAATGACTAACCTCCCATACCCTCTCTCTCCCCACACTTTCCCTGGAGTTCTACAGAGGAGAGTACCCTAAACACCCCCTTCCCCAGATAATCTCTGCAGCATTGTCCTATACAGGGCAAAGGTGGAACCTGTCAAAAAGTTACAGTAAAAACATGTGTGTGTGTGTGTGTGTGTGTGTGTGTGTGTGTGTGTGTGTTTGTTTGTGCGTGCGCACACACACTATTTGGAGACTTACGCCACAAAGGCAGCAGCAGCCCTGTTGTTGGTGTACAGTCCGGCTGCCCCGGAGAGGAGGTAGGGGGCGGGCAGGGGTTGGTGTTGGGAGTGACGGGGGGGCAGTGTTGGATGGGGTTAGGGGCGTGCGATGGCAGTATTGGGGGTGGGCAGGGGCAGTGTTGGGCAGGAGCTCGCGTGCAGTGCGTTACTGTCTCATCTCCTGAATGGGTCGCAGGCTTTAAAAACTCCAAGCCCCAGAGGGAAGGCATTTAATGAACTAACCGAGTAGTCGATTATCCAAACGAAATACTGCCCGCCAATTTCGTTCGGATAACCAAGGTTCCCCTGTATTTATCAGGCTCTAAAGTATTTCATAATCTATGGAACGAGTTGAGCTGCTTTTGCACAGAGCCAGCATGGCGACAAAGGGCTGAATGGTTTCCTGCACTGTAACATTTCTATTTTTCTGACTATACTCTAGCTCTATGTTGAACACAAATAAAATTCCAACCCAAAAATATGATTAGTGTATGGTACTGGTTATGGATCAGGCTAGACCCCCTCAAAACATTTCAAGAAAGCAGTCCCAACTGTGACTTTGCTAGTTGTGTTAAGCAGGTGAAATATGGATATTCCAGGAGTGATACAACTGGCCCAACCATTTAGTTTTAAACAAAACAGAATTTATTTGCAAGATTACCAATGAAATACAAACAAAAGAGAACAGAATATAGAATTATTTAACCTATCCGAAAAACCAGATTATCCCAACTTAACGCTGCTGTTCCAAATACTTGCGACAATCCCCATAAACACCCCTTGACACAAAATGACCTGGATGAGAGTGTAGAATGGTTAGTAAATTTGCAGATGACACTAAAGTTGGTACAGTTGTGGATAGTGTCGAAGGATGTTGTAGGTTATAGAGGGACATAGATAAGCTGCAGAGATGGGCTGAGAGGTGACAAATGGCATTTAATGCAGAAAAGTGTGAGGTGATTCACTTTGGAAGAGGTAACAGGAATGCAGACTACTGTGCATATAGTAAGATCCTTGGTAGTGTAGCTGAGCAGAGAGATCTCAGTGACCATGTACATAGATCCCTCAAAGTTGCCACCCAGATTGATAGGGCTGTCCAGAAGTCACAGTGTGTTAGCTTATATTAGTAGAGGGATCGAGTTTCAGAGCCATGAGGTCATGCTGCAGCTGTACAAAACTCTGGTGCGGCTGCACTTGAAGTATTGTGGCAGTTCTAGTCACTGCATTATAGGAAGGATGTGGAAGCTTTAGAAAGGGTTCAGAGGAGATTACAAAGATGTTGTCTAGTATGGAGGGAAGGTTTTATGAGGAAAGGCTGAGGGACTCGAGGCTATTTTTGATAGAGAGAAGGAGGTTGAAAGGTGGCTTGAGACATACAAGATAATCAGAGGGTTAAATAGGATAGACAGAGAGAGCCTGTTTCCTAGAATGGTGATGGCTAGCACACGGGAGCACAGCTTCAAATTGAGGGGCGATAGATGTCGGACAGATGTCTGAGGTAGCTTCTTTACTCCGAGTAGTAGAGATGTGGAATACACTGCCTGTAACAATAGTAGACTTGCCAACTTTATGGGATTTAAATGGTCACTGGATAGGCATATGGACGAGAATGGAATAGTGTAGGTTAGATGGGTTTCAGATTGGTTTCACAGGGCTGAAGGGCTGTGCTAAAACAGTGTCTTACAGGAGAGAGAGCGAGAGAGGGAGAGGAGGGGGAGAGAGCGAGCGCGCGAGAGAGAGAGCGAGCGCGCGAGAGAGAGAGCGAGCGCGAGAGAGAGAGAGCGAGCGCGAGAGAGAGAGAGCGAGCGCGAGAGAGAGAGAGCGAGCGCGAGAGAGAGAGAGCGAGCGCGAGAGAGCGAGAGCGAGCGCGAGAGCGCGCGAGAGAGAGCGAGAGCGCGCGAGAGAGAGCGAGAGAGAGCGAGAGAGAGCGAGAGAGAGCGAGAGCGCGAGAGAGCGCGAGAGAGAGAGAGCAAGAGAGAGAAAGAGAAAGAGAGAGAAAGAGAGAGAGAGCGCGAGAGAGAGAGAGAGAGCGCGAGAGAGAGAGAGAGCGCGAGAGAGAGAGAGAGCGCAGAGAGAGAGAGAGAGCGCGAGAGAGAGAGAGAGCGCGAGAGAGAGAGAGCGCGAGAGAGAGCGAGCGCGAGAGAGAGAGAGAGCGAGCGCGAGAGAGAGAGAGAGCGAGCGCGAGAGAGAGAGAGAGCGAGCGCGAGAGAGAGAGAGAGCGAGCGCGAGAGAGAGAGAGCGAGCGCGAGAGAGAGAGAGAGCGAGCGCGAGAGAGAGAGAGCGCGAGCGCGAGAGAGAGAGAGAGCGAGCGCGAGAGAGAGAGAGCGAGCGCGAGAGAGAGAGAGCGAGCGCGAGAGAGAGAGCGCGAGCGCGAGAGAGAGCGCGAGCGCGCGAGAGAGAGCGAGCGCGAGAGAGAGCGAGCGCGAGAGAGAGCGAGCGCGAGAGAGAGCGAGCGCGAGAGAGAGCGAGCGCGAGAGAGAGCGAGCGCGAGAGAGAGCGAGCGCGAGAGAGAGCGCGAGAGAGAGCGCGAGAGAGAGCGCGAGAGAGAGAGAGAGCGCGAGAGAGAGCGCGAGAGAGAGAGAGCGCGAGAGAGAGAGAGCGCGAGAGAGAGAGAGCGCGAGAGAGAGAGAGCGCGAGAGAGAGAGAGCGCGAGAGAGAGAGAGCGCGAGAGAGAGAGAGCGCGAGAGAGAGAGAGCGCGAGAGAGAGAGAGCGCGAGAGAGAGAGAGCGCGAGAGAGAGAGAGCGCGAGAGAGAGAGAGAGCGCGAGAGAGAGAGAGCGCGAGAGAGAGAGAGCGCGAGAGAGAGAGCGCGAGAGAGAGAGCGCGCGAGAGAGAGAGCGCGCGAGAGAGAGAGCGCGCGAGAGAGAGAGCGCGAGAGAGAAAGAGAAAGAGAGCGCGAGAGAGAGAGCGCGAGAGAGAGAGCGCGAGAGAGAGAGAGCGCGAGAGAGAGAGCGCGAGAGAGAGAGCGCGAGAGAGAGAGAGCGCGAGAGAGAGAGAGCGCGAGAGAGAGAGAGCGCGAGAGAGAGAGAGCGCGAGAGAGAGAGAGCGCGAGAGAGAGAGAGCGCGAGAGAGAGAGAGCGCGAGAGAGAGAGAGCGCGAGAGAGAGAGAGCGCGAGAGAGAGAGAGCGCGAGAGAGAGAGAGCGCGAGAGAGAGAGAGCGCGAGAGAGAGAGAGCGCGAGAGAGAGAGAGCGCGAGAGAGAGAGAGCGCGAGAGAGAGAGAGCGCGAGAGAGAGAGAGCGCGAGAGAGAGAGAGCGCGAGAGAGAGAGAGCGCGAGAGAGAGAGAGCGCGAGAGAGAGAGAGCGCGAGAGAGAGAGAGCGCGAGAGAGAGAGAGCGCGAGAGAGAGAGAGCGCGAGAGAGAGAGA